>NW_019943827.1:24773-106588 GCF_002910315.2 Salvelinus sp. IW2-2015
CAAATTTTGACAAATGACGGCCCGTACCCCGCCCAAACCTTCCCCTAACCCGGACGATGCTGGCCAATTGTGTGCCGCACCTACAGTCATCATCCATCATTTTTTTCTCCTCTCCGAATGTACTACAGTAAAGGGCTTCGACATGATTCAATCAGAGAAAACAAAAGGAGAAAAAAAAGAAGAGAGCAGAGAAAACAAAAGTAGGGATCAGGGAAAGATTCAGGACAGTGTTTCTCTCACGCTTGGCAACTCCTCTCCTGGCTAGACATGTTACAACATCTTGCACATCAACACAACATACATACACACAAAGCACACATATGAACCACTCTCTCAAACACACACACAAAACATGAACAAACACCACAGCAATTTAAATTCACACACACATTCCACACACTCTCTTTCTCTCACACACATCCAGACAAATCACACATAAGAGGAACACACGATGGCATCCATGTACACAACACCCAATGTCCAAAGAAACTTAGCCTCTGCTGACTCCCAACAACCGATATCCGTTAAGGGCAACTTCCGCATCTTGGACTTTAACCAAACGCGACGCTCTTAACTCCTCCTCCACATTTATCTGGAGCTTGAACAATTGAAACGTGCACAGAAGACAATCCATACACTCACGATCAATTTTGTTTCCTTCTGTCAAGACGGCACCTAGAGTGACGTAGAGTATCTGCAATTCGACACGTCGGAACTATTACACAAAACACTTTAGCACAAAATAAAATATAAACTCAGTTATCACAATTCACACATTAGTAAGTCCTAGTAAATCAATTTCGTCTAGGGTCAGTTAGGAAAACCACTTTATTTTAAGAATGTGAAATGTCAGAATGATAGTAGAGACAATTATTTATTTCAACTTGTATTTCTTTCATCACAGTCCCAGTGGGTCAGAAGTTTACATACACTCAATTAGTATTTGGTAGCATTGCCTTCGAATTGGTTAACTTGGGTAAAATATTTCGGGTAGCCTTCCACAAGCTTCCCACAATAAGTTGGGGGAATTTTGGCCCATTCCTCCTGACTGAGCTGGTGTAACTGAGTCAGGTTTGTAGGCCTCCTTGATCACACACGCTTTTTCAATTCTGCCTACAAATTTTCTATAGGATTGACGTCAGGGCTTTGTGATAGCCACTCCAATACCTTGACGTTGTTGTCCTTAAGCCTTTTTGCCACAACTTTGGAAGTATCCTTGGGGTCATTGTCCATTTGGAAGACCCATTTGTGACCAAGCTTTAACTTCCTGACTGATGTCTTGAGATGTTGATTCAATATATCCACATACTTTTCCTCCCTCATGATGCCATCTAACTTGTGAGGTGCACCAGTCACTCCTGCAGCAAAGCACCCCCACAACATGATGCTGCCACCCCCATGCTTCACGGTTGGGATGGTTTTCTTCGGCTTGCAAGCCTCCTCCTTTTTCCTCCAAACTTAACGATAGCCATTATGGCCAAACAGTTCTATTTTTGTTTCATCAGCCCAGAGGATATTTCTCCAAAAAGTACGAACTTTGTCCGAATGTGCAGTCGCAAACCGTAGTCTGGCTTTTTTATGTCGGTTTTGGAGCAGTGGCTTCTTCCTTGCTGAGCAGCCTTCCAGGTTATGTCGATATAGGACTCATTTTACTGTGGATATAGATACTTTGTACCTGTTTCCTCCAGCATCTTCACAAGGTCCTTTGCTGTTGTTCTGGGATTGATTTGAACTTTTCGCACCAAAGTATGTTCATCTCTAGGAGACAGAACGCGTCTCCTTCATGAGCGGTATGACGGCTGCGTGATCCCATGGTGTTTATACTTGCGTACTATTGTTTGTACAGATGAACGTGGTACCTTCAGGCATTTGGAAATTGCTCCCAAGGATGAACCAGACTTGTGGAGGTCTACAATTTTCTTCTGAGGTCTTGGCTGATTACTTTTGATTTTCCCATGATGTCAAGCAAAGAGGCACCGAGTGTGAAGGTAGGCCTTGAAATACATCCACAGGTAGACCTTCAATTGACTCAAATAACGTCAAATAGCCTATCAGAAGCTTCTAAAGCCATGACACAATTTTCTGGAATTTTCCAGCCTTTTTTAAAGGCACAGTCAACCTAGTGTATGTAAACTTCTGACCCACTGGAATTGTGATACAGTGAATTAAAAGTGAAATAATCTGTCTGGAAACAATTGTTGGTAAAATTACTCGTGTCATGAACAAAGTAGATGTCCTAACCGACTTGCCAAAACTATAGTTGGTTAAAAAGTAATTTGTGGAGTGGTTGAAAAACAAGTTATAATGACTCCAACCTAAGTGTATGTAAACTTCCGACTTCAACTGTATATACTGTAGTTTCAGGCATTTCTTTTACACCTGCTACGTTAGGTTAAAAGAAACTTGAAATTAAGTTGTGGGAGAGATGGATGTTGTGCACACTAGCAGATGAAATGCATCCTAAATATCCCAACACTGTGACAGAGCAGGGAATGTATTGCAAAATGAGATGGATAATTAGACCAGAAAGAAAGGCAGAAAGTGAGTGAGGGAGGAGTGAGAGGAAGAGCGAGATTGACATGTAGAGGTTATGAGAAAAAGAGACAAGAATGAGAGGAGACAGAGCATGGAAGAGAGAAAGAGGAAGTGGCAGCATAGTTGGAGAGAAAAGGGGAGAGAGAAATAAATGATGGGTGAGGGGCGATAGTTTGTGCTTGTATTAAGAAATCTCATGCATTTGTAATTTCCATTTCCTTTATTCAGATTTGTGACTTTTTCTGAAGGGAAAAATCTCATGAATATGTATGAAGATGTCATTGTGGTTGAACAGTTATATTGCTTTGACAAAATAAACACTTGACCGAACACATCTAGTGTATCTTCAGCAACGTTCTCTGGAGCTTGCTGAATTGATAGAGTATATTCTGAAATGTATGTTAAAACTTCTTTGGGATAGGGGGCAGCATTTTCACGTTTGGATGAAAAGCATGCCCAGAGTAAGCTTCCTGCTACTCAGTACCAGTTGCTAATACAGTGGGGAGAACAAGTATTTGATACACTGCCGATTTTGCAGGTTTTCCTACTTACAAAGCATGTAGAGGTCTGTAATTTTTATCATAGGTACACTTCAACTGTGAGAGACGGAATCTAAAACAAAAATCCTGAAAATCACATTGTATGATTTTTAAATAATTAATTTGCATTTATTGCATGACATAAGTATTTGATCACCTACCAACCAGTAAGAATTCCGGCTCTCACAGACCTGTTAGTTTTTCTTTAAGAAGCCTCCTGTTCTCCACTCATTACCTGTATTAACTGCACCTGTTTGAACTCGTTACCTGTATAAAAGACACCTGTCCACACACTCAATCAAACAGATTCCAACCTCTCCACAATGGCCAAGACCAGAGAGCTGTGTAAGGACATCAGGGATAAAATTGTAGACCTGCACAAGGCTGGGATGGGCTACAGGACAATAGGCAAGCAGCTTGGTGAGAAGGAAACAACTGTTGGCGCAATTATTAGAAAATGGAAGAAGTTCAAGATGACGGTCAATCACCCTCGGTCTGGGGCTCCATGCAAGATTTCACCTCGTGGGGCATCAGTGATCATGAGGAAGGTGAGGGATCAGCCCAGAACTACACGGCAGGACCTGGTCAATGACCTGAAGAGAGCTGGGACCACAGTCTCAAAGAAAACCATTAGTAACACACTACGCCGTCATGGATTAAAATCCTGCAGCGCACGCAAGGTCCCCCTGCTTAAGCCAGTGCATGTCCAGGCCTGTCTGAAGTTTGCCAATGACCATCTGGATGATCCAGAGGAGGAATGGGAGAAGGTCATGTGTCTGATGAGACAAAAATAGAGATTTTTGGTCTAACTCCACTCGCCGTGTTTGGAGGAAGAAGAAGTATGAGTACAACCCCAAGAACACCATCCCAACCGTGAAGCATGGAGGTGGAAACATCATTCTTTGGGGATGCTTTTCTGCAAAGGGACAGGACGACTGCACCGTATTGAGGGGAGATGGATGGGGGCATGTATCGCGAGATCTTGGCCAACAACCTCCTTCCCTCAGTAAGAGCATTGAAGATGGGTCGTGGCTGGTCTTCCAGCATGACAACGACACGAAACAACACAGCCATGGCAACTAGGAGTGGCTCCGTAAGAAGCATCTCAAGGTCCTGGATGGCCTAGCCAGTCTCCAGACCTGAACCCAATAGAAAATCTTTGAGGGAGCTGAAAGTCCGTATTGCCCAGCGACAGCCCCGAAACCTGAAGGATCTGGAGAAAGATCTGTAGGGAGGAGTGGGCCAAATCCCTGCTGCAGTGTGTTGCAAACCTAGTCAAGAACTACAGGAAACGTATGATCTCTGTAATTGCAACAAAGGTTTCTGTACCAAATATTAAGTTTGCTTTCTGATGTAATCAAATACTTATGTCATGCAATAAAATGCAAATTAATTACTTAAAAATCATACAATGTGATTTTCTGGATTTTTGTTTTAGATTCCGTCTCTCATAGTTGAAGTGTACCTATGATAAAAATTACAGACCTCTACATGCTTTGTAAGTAGGAAAACCTGCAAAATCGGCAGTGTATCAAATACTTGTTCTCCCCACTGTATGTGCATATTCGTACTAGATTTGGATAGAAAACACTATGAAGTTTCTTAACTTCTACTTCATCACCATCCCGGATCCGGGAGCATCCTCATCAGTAAAAAGCTGACTAGCATAGCCTAGCATAGCGCCACATGTAAATACTAGCATATAAATATCATGAAATCACAAGTCCAATACAGCAAATGAAAGATACACATCTTGTGAATCCAGCCATCATTTCCGATTTTTTTAATGTTTTACAGCGAAAACACAATATGTATTTCTATTAGCTAACCACAATAGCAAAAGACTCAACCGCATATTTTCACAATTTTTTTACCGCATAGGTAGCTATCACAAAACCGACCAAATAGAGATATAATTAGTCACTAACCAAGAAACAACTTCATCAGATGACAGTCTTATAACATGTTATACAATAAATCTATGTTTTGTTCGAAAATGTGCATATTTGAGGTATAAATCATAGTTTTACATTGCAGCTACCATAAAAAAATATCACCAAAGCAGCCGGAATAATTATAGACACCAACGTGAAATACCTAAATACTCATCATAAAACATTTCTGAAAAATACATGGTGTACAGCAAATGAAAGATAAACATCTTGTGAATCCAGCCAATAATTCATTTGGCAGCAAACTTCCAGACAGGAAGTGAAAATTCTGAAAATGGGGCTCTGTTTCAGGGCCTATCTATTCAATTGCCTTATATTTATCGATATGCATGCACTTCATACGCCTTCCACTAGATGTCAACAGGCAGTGGAAGGTGGAATGGGGTGTCTAGCTTGATCTGAGGTCGAACAAGAGCTTTTGGAGTGGCAGGTCAGGAATTTCCTTTCTCTACCAAGGCGCAAGGCGGAGCTCGACATTAGCTTCTGAAAAGCTTTCGGTTTACACGGCGAATATCTCCGGCTCTGATTTTATTTGATACATGTGATAATATAATCGTAAAGTATTTTTTTTCAACCGAGTTTTATCTGTTTATTCAACGTTTATTGAGACTTTTGGAGTCTGATTTCAAAAAGGATTTACGGCGAAAGCACACCAAACGATTATGTTAGGTCAGTACATAGCCACAGAAAAACACAGCAATTTCCCAGCCAAAGATAGGAGTCACAAAAAGCAGAAATATAAATAAAATGAATCAATAACCTTTGATGATCTTCATCAGATGACACTCATAGGACAACATGTTACACAATACATGTATGTTTTGTTCGATAATGTGCATGTTTATATCCGCAAATCTCAGTTTACATTGGCGCCATGTTCAGAAATGCCTCCAAATAATCCGGAGAAATTGCAGAGAGCCAGATCAAATAACAGAAATACTCATCATAAACTTTGATGAAATATACATGTTTTACATAGAATTAAAGATACACTTGTTCTTAATGCAAACGCTGTGTCCGATTTTTTTTTTTAACGTACGGAATAAGCAAACCATGCAGTAATCTGAGACGGCGCTCAGATATAAACAACATTTCTCCGCCATGTTGGAGTCAACAGAAATACGAAATTACATCATAAATATTCCCTTACCTTTGATGATCTTCATCAGAATGTACTCCCAAGAATCCTACTTCCACAATAAATTGTTGTTTTGTACGATACTGTCCATTATTTATGTCCAAGTAGCTACTTATGTTAGCACGTATAGTACACATATCCAAAAGCTCGCACAGATCCAGGCGAACGTCGGACGAAAACTTCAGATAGTTATATTGCAGGTCGAATA
Source organism: Salvelinus sp. IW2-2015 (assembly GCF_002910315.2). Classification (NCBI taxonomy): domain Eukaryota; kingdom Metazoa; phylum Chordata; class Actinopteri; order Salmoniformes; family Salmonidae; genus Salvelinus; species Salvelinus sp. IW2-2015. Next base: position 31,146 of record NW_019943827.1, read on the forward strand.
AACTTGTCAAACTAAGTAGAGTCAATCTTTAGGATGTTGTTATCATAAATATTCAATAAAATTTCAACCGGAGAATTCCTTTTTGTCTATAGAAGTAATGGAAAGCAAGTCGATATCATGTGGAATGCGCATGACCAGGAACTGGCACTCTGCCAGACCACTGACTCAAACCCCTCCCATCCGGCCCCACATCACAGTAGAAGCTCCATTGAACGTTCTACAGACTGTTGACATCTAGTGGAAGGCGTAGGAAGTGCAGATCCATATCCCACTGGGATTTCAATAGGCGATGAGTTGAAAATCGACCAGCCTCAGAATTCTCACTTCCTGTTTGGATTTTTTCTCAGGTTTTTGCCTGCCATATGAATTCTGTTATACTCACAGACATCATTCAAACAGTTTTAGAAATGTCAATGTTTTATATCCAATAATAATAATAATATGCATATACTGTATTAGCATCTGGGACAGAGTAGGATGCAGTTCACTCTGGGCACGCTATTCATCCAAAGTGAAAATGCTGCCCTCTATCCTAGAGAAGTTAAATACAAGAAAAACTAAATGCATGCTCTTCAACCGATCGCTGCCTGCACCTGCCCGCCCGTCCAACATCACTACTCTGGACGGTTCTGACTTAGAATATGTAACTACAAATACCTAGGTGTCTGGTTAGACTGTAAACTCTCCTTCCAGACTCACATCAAACATCTCCAAATCCAAAGTTGAATCTAGAATTGGATTCCTATTTCGGAAACAAAGCATATTTAAACTCATGCTGCCAAACATACCCTTGTAAAACTGACCATCCTAACTCTTTGGTCTGAACGCCAAGCATCACGTCTGGAGGAAACCTGGCAACATCCCTATGATGAAGCATGGTGGTGGCAGCCTTATGCAGTGGGGATGTTTTTCAGTGTCAGGGAATTGGAGACTTGTCAGGATCGAGGCAAAGATGAACAGAGCAAGGTAAAGACAAGGAGCTCTCCAAACAGGTCAGGGACAAAGTTGTGGAGAAGTAGAGATCAGGGTTGGGTTATAAAAAAAGATAGACACTTTGAAAATCCCACGGAGCACCATTAAATCCGTTATTAAAAAATGGAAGGAATATGGCACAACAACAAACCTGCAAAGAAAGGTAGGTCCATAGGACCACTTTAAGCCGTACACTCCACAGAGCTGGGCTTTACGGAAGAGTGGCCCGAAAAAAGCAATTTCTTGAAGACAGAAATGAACAAACACGTTTGGTGTTCGCCAAAAGGCATGTGGGAGACTCTCAAAACACATGGAAGAAGGTACTCTGGTCAGATGAGACAAAAATGTAGCATTTGGCCATCAAGAAAAATGCTATGTTTGGCGCAAACCCAACATTTCATCACCCTGAGAACACTATCCACCATGCTGTGGGGATGTTTTTCACCGGCAGGGACTGGGAAACTGGTCAGAATTGAAGGAATGTTAGCTCTAAATACAGGGAAATTCTTGAGGGAAACCTGTTTCAGTCTTCCAGAGATTTGAGACTGGGTCTTAGGTTCACCTTCCAGCAGGACAATAACCCTAAGCAACACTCAAATGGTTTAAGGGGAAACATTTAAATGTCTTGGAATGGCCTAGTCAAAGCCCATTGAGAAATCTGTGGTATGACTTAAAGATTGCTGTACACCAGCGGAACCCATCCAACTTGAAGGAGCTAGAGTAGTTTTTCCTTGGAGAATGGGCAAAAATCCCAGTGGCTAGATGTGCCAAGCTTATAGAGACATACCCCAAGAGACGTGCTGCTGTAATTGCTGCAAAAGGTGACTCTACAAAGTATTGACTTTGGTGGGTGAATAGTTATGCACACTCAAGTTTTCTTGTCTTATTTCTTGTTTGTTTCACCCAAAAAAATATTTAGCATTTTCAGTGGTAGGCATGTTGTGTAAATGAAATGATGCACTCCTTCTCTCGTCCTCCTGGTTTTTGACACTTGTCTGTCCTGACCTTGTACCCGTCGCCTGACCACTCTGCCTGTCTCGGACCCGGAGCCTGCCTGCCGTCCTGTACCTTTGTCCCAACTCCGGATTATTGACCTCTGCCTGACCCTGACCCTGAGCCTGCCTTCCTTGACCTGTCATTGCCTGCCCCTGGTGTTACAATTAACATTGTTTCTCCACACGGTCTGCACTTGGGTCTTACCTTGATTCATGATAAAACTGATCCATTTTGTCTTTGCCCCATTGAAAAATGTGTAGAATTGCAAATTCATCTTTTTCAAATTGCAATATCTTCTCTATTGGCAAATTGTGTCGAAATGAACTGTACATGTAATTGTCTTTGGGGGAGTGGCGCCAAAAAATTGGGCTTCAAAAATATTTTGCTGGCGAGGGGTGGGGGGCCAAAAAAAATTGCGCTTAAGCCAACAAAACACTAGGGTGTAGTTCTGCACAGAGTGGGTTCCTTTGCCTAGGTTGGGATGCTACAAAATGAGCAGCAGAGCAGATGCATAATTTACTGCATATATGACAGTCAATGGACAACCTTTTCCACTGGAAAATACAGAAAGGGCTTGTCGGCTGGAACAGGCATTTTGGTTACTCACGATCCTTTTTGTGTATGTGACACTGTGTTCACCAATCTCAAATCTCACCCTTGAGCTCAGTAGCAGCTGTTTCTAGTTGCATTTGTGGCATCCTCAGACAGAGGATGATGGTACATTTTTGGAGGGAGACTCAGCATATGTAATGAGTCGCCTTTCTGCTTACAAAAATTACAGTAACAAAATTCTAATGGCCCAAGACTACCACTTTTGGCTCTTCTCAATGTGGACATGCCTCAAGGGAAATATGTTATTTATGCCTGTAAGCCGGAAGTTGCCCCACTATGATGACGTCACGTTGATGGGGTCTACCTTTACTGGCCCAATACAGCCATTTGAATCTCAATATCAAATACTTGTCTGGGTAACAATTAAGTACCTTTACTGTAAGTTTTCCATTAAAATGGTGCAACAAACTGGAACTTTGTCTTTGTTATTGGTCTATTGACTTATATCAGCTGGTGATGTCACCAGACAAGTCAAAACTCATCCCATGCAAAACCTGCTGATTAGAAGGTTCTCCTTATATTTTATTTTCAACCAGAAACTATCAGGAAATAACACTGATCACATTTACTGTTTTACACCCTGCCACGTTGCGTGTGTGAGTGTTGCAAAATAAACGAGCGTGAATGCTACAAACAGAATCAAGTTCTATCTGAGACACTCAATGCGCTGCAAGTCCCACCTCTCCCAACTCCTTAATGGTTTTGAAAAAGATACAAACCCATGTGGGTGCTTGAAAGACACATGAGAGATTAATCAAAGATAACTAACTAAAAACAAACTAGATTTCCCTATTATCTGTGGATTAATTGTCAGAGTAGAGAAACACACAGTCTCTAGTTAAAATTCTACAAATAACCAGCTAAAAAGAGGACCATATGTATGTCAGTTAAAATAACAACCCAATGTTTACCTCCCAGAATGTTTCATGTGTGTTTCGACCAGCCCCGAAATTAAAATATTGAATCAGTTGGTTTTGGTATTGTAACCTACATCACGTCTGGTGGGGATAGACAAAATGATCATGGGCACAGTGGCGCATGCGAACGCACGCTTGGGGCCAGTCTAGCAAGGGCAATGTGATAGTAAACGCACGCTTGGGGCCAGTCTAGTTTCATCAGCAATGTGATAGTAAACACAGGAAGAAATGCATTTTAACTGCACTGGGCCTTTAAGAATCATCACAGCCAACATGCCATAGATTGCTGATCACAAAGGTTCTTCCCGCTTGAGTTTTCTGATTGGAGTATTGAACCCATCTGGCTCCTGTTGGTAGCCCAGCTAAAAACACTTGACCTAGGGCATAGGGCTGGGTTCACCTCCCAGGCGCAACTCCTCATAACCCAGCTCAACTGGTCCCCCCAGGGGCCATGCAAGATATGGCTGCTGTCACAAGCTTTTATTTGCTTCTCAGGTGGAGATGCGCTTGGGTGGAGAGGGAAAGAGCGACTGTGGATCTGTCCCAACAGAACAAAACGGCTCCTTCCCCTCGTATCTTCTCATTCAGCCACTGGATGTGTCCCAACAGAGCTTAATAGCTCCTTCTCCTCATCTCTTTCATTCAGTCACTCGGTGTGTCCCAACAGAACCAAACATCTCCGGCTCCTTGTCTCTTCTTATTCAGCCTCTGAGAATTCACGGTCCAGCATACATAGGCTTTCAAAATGTTGCTTTTCTTATAATGTTGAAGGTGAGAAAGGAAATCGAGAAACGAAGTTCCTTTAGTGTAATACGACACAGTCGCAGTAGACACGGGGAAGATGCCTATAGTGAGGAGGAGATGTTTGAGGGGAGGTGGACAAGAGATGTTGGCAGGCAAACACAGTGCCCCTCAGCCCTTAGGGGGAACGCCAGATGTGTTCAATTTATCACATTAGACGGGCAGGTTATATAGGGTTGAACTTCCCTTTGCGCGATGGAGCTAGACGAAGGATGGAAATGGAAAGACGGGTTGAAAGAAAATTAGAGTAAGAAGTAGACAAACTGAGATAGAATGGTAATGCACAAGTTAAAGCTGGAACCTTAATTGGTGAAACTGCCAAGTCAGTTTAGGATATTGCAACAACTAAAGAAGTTACTGCAAACACTTTTTTTCACTCTGACATCATTGCATGTGCGATAGGACAGCAGAATATGCACTGCCATTTTTTTGCCACGCCATTGAATGCTCCTCTGTTTTCATCAAAAAAAAAAAAAAAAAAAGCACTGGGGGCGAACAGCGGTGCTGTTTCCTCTGATGCGCATTCGATCTGTAAGGGAAAGAAAGGTTATTTGGAGTAATAAAACATCAGAGAGAAAGAGAAAGCAAGAGAGAAGACAACTAAATTATTGAAATATCCCTTAGCTGATTGGATGCTCAGGTATGCTGTCAGCACATAGGCTCCAACCCTGGCTCTACTTGCAAAATTTTAGTTGTGACGCAATTCCAGGCGGGCACAGGTTTAGACAAGTTGCCAACTTTAAATCCTACGTGATCTGATCAAAGACAGGCGTTGATTTTCAATGGGCTCACACCTGCGATGATGATCGTAACCTGAAACCAGGATTATAAAAGTGAAAACAACTTAATTTTTGTTATTTCCTGTATGAACTAAACACTCTCATCACACAGTTTCCTATGGCGATGATTAGCACAAGCTAACGTGGGCATAAATGTTTCAAATGTGAATGCGTGTTTGCTAACAGGCATGTTGCAATATCAAGTTTTGTTGTGACATAATCAGTAGGGTATGATGATTCCAAATGGCCTATGAAACCGCCCCCGTTCTCCACGCTAACCACTCTAGATGTATATGACCCGACATCACTGAGGTTCATCGCACTTTTCAACCTGAGAATTTACCAGGCAGGCATCACCTCATACCGATTTTAGACATGTTAATTACAGTGTGTGAGCGATTATGCCTAGTTTTTTTCCCACCTGGAAAAGTGGTCAAGATTCCTCTGCATCAACATGGTTGGATTGGCGTTTCCGTGCATCTTTGGGTTGGCGCCCGGCGTTAGAAGGAGAAATGTTTGTGTAAAATGGGAGGAGAATGACAGATTTCAACAAACCTATAACTTAGGAGTCTCAGAGAACTGAGAGTGAATGCTCTGTTCACATGTATGTCAGTAGACACACAAGTCACTGACATTGTTAATTAGTCAAAGTTTAGGGTTATATTCCCATAGGGATCATGATGCACAATCTGTAAGTCACGTTGGGTAAAAGTGGCATACATAGTGTATATGATTTATTATTAAACCCAGTTAAACATAGACCGAGAGAAACACGATTGCTAATCCACAAAACATGTATCCTGTGATGGACATAGGATGGACTACACTGAGTGCACAAAAAATTAAGAACATCTTCTGAATATTGAGTTGCACGCCCCCGTTTTTCCCTCAGAACAGCCTCAATTTGTCATGGCATGGACTCTACAAGGTGTCAAGCGTTCCACAGGGCTGCTGGCCCATGTTGACTCCAATACTTCCACAGTTGTCAAGTTGGCTGGATGTCCTTTGGGTATGGACTATTTTTGATACACATGGGAAACTGTTGAGCATGAAAAACTCACCAGTGTTGCAGTTCTTGACACAAACTGGTGAGCCTGGCACCTACTACCATACCGTGTTCAAAAGCACTTCAATATGTTGTCTTGCCCATTCACCCTCTGAATGGCATACATACACAATCCATGTCTAAATTGTTTCAAGGCTTAAAAATCCTCCTCCCATCTACACTGATTGAAGTGGATTTAACAAGTGACATCAATAATAACTCCAGTGCTAGCATCCCTACACTGGCTTCCTGTTAAGGCAAGGGCTGATTTCAAGGTTTTACTGTTAACCTACAAAGCATTACATGGGCTTGCTCCTACCTATCTTTTCCGATTTGGTCCTGCCGTACATACCTACATGTACGCTACGGTCACAAGACGCAGGCCTCCTAATTGTACCTAGAATTTCTAAGCAAACAGCTGGAGTCAGGGCTTTCTCCTATAGAGCTCCAGTTTTATGGAATGGTCTGCCTACCCATGTGAGAGACGCAGACTCGGTCTCAACCTTTAAGTCTTTATTGAAGACTCATCTCTTCAGTAGGTCCTATAATTGAGTGTAGTCTGGCCCAGGAGTGTGAAGGTGAACGGAAAGGCTCTGGAGCAACGAACCGCCCTTGCTGTCCTCCTGGCCGGTTCCCCTCTCTCCACTGAGATTCTCTGCCTCTAACCCTATTACAGGGGCTGAGTCACTGGCTTACTGGTGCTCTTCCATGCCGTCCCTAGGAGGGGTACATCACTTGAGTGGGTTGAGTCACTGACGTGATCTTCCTGTCTGGGTTGGCGCCCCCTTGGGTTGTGACGTGGCGGAGATCTTTGTGGGCTATACTCGGCCTTGTCTCAGGATGATAAGTTGGTGGTTGAAGATATCCCTCTAGTGGTGTGGGGGCTGTGCTTTGGCAAAGTGCGTGGGATTATATCCTGCCTGTTTGGCCCTGTCCGGGGGTATCATCGGATGGGGCCACAGTGTCTCCTGACCCCTCCTGTCTCAGCCTCCAGTATTTATGCTGCAGTAGTTTGTGTCGGGGGCTAGGGTCAGTCTGTTATATCTGGAATACTTCTCCTGTCTTATCCGGTGTCCTTTGTGAATTTAAGTATGCTCTCTCAAATTCTCTTTCTCTCTTTCTTTTCTCTCTCGGAGGACCTGAGCCCTAGGACCATGCCTCAGGACTACCTGGCATGACGACTCCTTGCTGTCCCCAGTCCACCTGGCCGTGCTGCTTCTCCAGTTTCAACTGTTCTGCCTGCGGCTATGGAACCCTGACCTGTTCACCGGACGTGCTACCTGTCCCAGACCTGCTGTTTTCAACTCTCTAGAGACAGCAGGAGCGGTAGAGATACTCTTATTGATCGGCTATGAAAACCAACTGACATTTACTCCTGAGGTGCTGACTTGTTGCACCCTCGACAACTACTGTGATTATTATTATGACCATGCTGGTCATTTATGAACATTTGAACATCTTGGCCATGTTCTGTTATAATCTCCACCGCGCACAGCCAGAAGAGGACTGGCCACCCCTCATAGCCTGGTTCTCTCTAGGTTTCTTCCTAGGTTTTGGCCTTTCTAGGGAGTTTTTCCTAGCCACCGTGCTTCTACACCTGCGTTGCTTGCTGTTTGGGGTTTTAGGCTGGGTTTCTGTACAGCACTTTGAGATATCAGCTGATGTAAGAAGGGCTATATAAATACATTTGATTTGATAATGGTTCATATCTTTCACCTGGATTCACCTGGTCAGTCTATGTCATGGAAAGAGCAGGTGTCCTTAATGTTTTGTACACTCAGTGTATATACCCTTAGCTCCTCATAAGTCTTCATTACATCCCGGTAGCTAGATCTGGCAAGATTTTTTTTCTGCTTCATCCAGTTATTTGGTCCTTTAAGATGACAAAGCTTCAAACTTTAACCAGTGCCTTGTTCAGGTTATCAGTCAACCTTCCAGGGTATTTATAAACAGCACAGGAATTAAATCAACCACATGTATTGAGCACAGCTTTACTAATGCTGCAGAAATCTGCTCTAAAGCAGTATCTGAGTTATGATCACTTTGGATGTAGTGATCATAATATAGTAGCCATATCTAGGAAAACCAAAGTTCTAAAGGCTGGGTATAATATAGGAGTGTTTGGCCGGGTGGATTTATTTGGCTCATCAGGCTCTAGCGACTCCTTGTGGCAGGTCAGGTGCCTGCAAGCTGACACTGGTGCGGCTGGCTTCCGGGTTAGGAAGCAGCATGGCTTGGCAGGTCGGAGGATTCATGATTCTCAACCTTCACCTCTCCTGAGTCTGTTTGGGAGTTGTAAGGATGAGACAAGATCTTAACTACCAATTAGATATCACAAAAAAGTATATACAATAAAAGTCCAAAGATTCGACACACCTACTCATTCCAGGGTTTTTCTTTATTTTTATACAATGTAGAATAATAGTGAAGACAAACTATAAAATAACACATATGAATTCATGTAGTAACCAAAAAAGTGTTAAACAAATCAAAATAGCCACCCCTTGCCTTGACAGCTTTGCACACGTTTGGCATTCTCTCAAACAGCTTCATGAGGTAGTCACCTGGAATGGAATTATTTCCTTCATAATGCATTTGAGCCAATCAGTTGTGTTGTGACAAGGTAGGATGGTAAAAGACCAATTCCATATTACGGCAAGATCAGCTCAAATAAGCAAAGAGAAACGACAGTCCATCATTACTATCAGACATGAAGGTCAGTCAATCCGGGAAAATGTCAAGAACTTTTAATGTGTCTTCAAGTGCAGTCGCAAAAACCATCATGCGCTATGATGAAACTGGCTCTCATGAGGACCGCCACAGTAAATGAAGACCGAGAGTTACCTCTGCTGCAGAGGATAAGTTCATTAGAGTTAACTGCACCTCAGAAATTGCAGCCCAAATAAATGCTTCATAGAGTTAAAGTAACAGACACATCAACATCAACTGTTCAGAGGAGACTTTGTGAATCAGGCCTTCATGGTCGAAATGCTGCAAAGAAACCACTACTAAAGGACACCAATAAGAAGAGACTTGCTTGGGCCAAGAAACATGACGGGTGGAGTCCAAATTTGCGAGTTTTGGTTCCATCCGCCGTGTCTTTGAGACGCGGAGTAGGTGAACGGATGATCTCCGCATTTGTAGTTCCCACCGTGAAGCATAGAGGAAGAGGTGTGATGGTGTGAGGGTGCTTTGCTGGTGACACTGTCAGTGATTTATTTAGAATTCAAGGCACACTTAACCAGCATGGCTACCACAGCATTCTGCAGTGATATGCCATCTCATCTGGCTTAGTGGTACTATCATTTGTTGTTCAAAAGAACAATGACCCAACACACCTCCATGCTGTGTAAGGGCTATTTGACCAAGAAGGAGAGTGATGGAGTGCTGCATCAGATGACCTGGCTTCCACTACAACCAAATGAAGATGGTTTGGGAAGAGTTGGACCGCAGACTGAAGGAAAAGCAGGCAACAAGTGCTCAGCATATGTGAGAACTCCTTCAAGACTGTTGAAAAAGCATTCCAGGTGAAGCTGGTTGAGAGAATGCCAAGAGTATGCAACACTGTAATCAAGGCAAAGGGTGGCTACTTTGAAGAACTTCAAATACATTTTTTTTCCCATATGTGTTATTTCATAGTTTTGATGTCTTCACTATTTTTCTACAATGTAGAAAATAGTAAAATAAACACATAGGTGTGTCCAAACCCTTTGACTGGTACTGTATATATAGTGTGTAATAGGTCATACTATACATTTTGCAATGATTCCTATGTTGTATATTTGAGGAATATTTGCTGATCTGTGGTTTGTAATTGTGAGCAACCAGACGCTGCACTTGAAATTGCTAATTCCAAGTACTAATAACCATGCACCCATTAATGACTGTAAAACCTGTTAAATCGATGTGGATTGATGAGGAATTGAAAAGTTGTATAATGAGGCAAAAGGAATGGCAAATAAGTCTGGCTGCACAGCCAATTGCCCTGCCGGAAGCAGGGTCCGCGGTTTGTGGGGCCATTTAAAGTCCTGAGGAGAATAAACAAGGTGTGTTACAGGTTACAGCTTCTCCCTGATTAACGTATTAACCCCTCGTTTCATGTGTCTCACCTCAGGCCGGTGGTGGCTGGTCCGCTTCAAGAAGCTGAGGTGCTCGACATCGAGGGGGCCCCGGCGTATGCAGTTCGGTTCATACTGGACTCGAGGCGTCGGTTGAGGGGCCTTCAGTACCTCGTGGATTGGGAGGGGTACGGCCCGGAGGAAAGATGCTGGGTGCCGGTGGAGGACGTATTAGACCCATCGATGCTGAGGGAGTTTCACCGCCTCCATCCAGATCGCCCTGCACCTCGTCCTCCGGGTCATCCTCGTAGCCGGCGTCGGCGCGCTGCGGGAGCCGCACGTCAAGGGGGGTACTGTCACGACTTCCACCGACGGTGGCTCCTCTCCTTGTTCGGGCAGTGCTCGGCGGTCGGCGTCGCCGGCCTGCTAGCCATCACCGATCCGTTTTTTCTTTTTCCGTTTGTTTTGTCTTTGGTTCATTCACACCTGGTTTTCATTTGCTTTAATTTCTGTGTGTATATTTACCCCTGTTTCCCGCTTGGGTTTGTGCGGGATTATGTTCATGTTGCTCGTTGATGTTTTCCTCAGTTTATTCACGTGTATACAGTGTTGTAGGTAAAGTAAGGAGCGTTGTTTTTTGTCCTTCCGTGAGGCGTTTATTGGTATTGTACCTGACCCATTTTTGGACTTGCCTATTAAAGACGCTACTTTGACATCTCTGCTCTCCTGCGCTTGACTACCTTAGCTACCTCAGTACAAAGCCGCAACAAGGGCATTCAACATGTACGGCACTTATACAAGTGACTGATGATTGGCTGAGAGAAATTGATAATAAAAAAAATTGTGGGAGCTGTTTTGTTAGACTTCACTGCAGCTTTTTACATTATAGATGATAATCTGCTGCTGGAAAAACGTGTGTATTGGCTTTCCATCCCCTGCTATATTGTGGATCAAGAGCTACCTGTCTAACAGAACACAGAGGGTGTTCTTTAATGGAAGCCTCTCCAACAAAATCAGAGTAGATTCAGGCATTCCCCAGGGAAGCTGTCTAGACCCCATACTTTTTTTCAGTCTTTACTAATGACCTGCCACTGGCTCTGAGTAAAGCCTGTGTGCCTGATTACTCAACACTGTATACGTCAGCTACCACAGCAAGTGAAAACAAAGAACTGCAGTAAGTTTCAGAATCGGTGGCAAGAAATAAGATAGTCCTAAATCTTTCAAAAACTGAAGCATTTTATTATGGATAAATCATTCACTAAAACTTAAACCACAATTAAATCTTGTAATGAATAATGTAGAAAGTGAGCAAGTTAAGGAGACGTCTGTCCATAATAAAGCTCTGCTCTGCCTTCTTAACCTCTAATTCCTCCCAAACCCGGATCCGGGAGCACCCCCATCAGTAAAAAAGCTGACTAGCATAGCCTAGCATAGCGTCACAAGTAAATACTAGCATCTAAATATCATTAAATCACAAGTCCAAGACACCAGATGAAAGATACACATCTTGTGAATCCAGCCATCATTTCTGATTTTTAAAATGTTTTACAGGGAAGACACAATATGTAAATCTATTAGCTAACCACGTTAGCAAAAGACACCACTTTTTTTACTCCACCATTTTTTTACTCCATCAGTAGCTATCACAAATTCGACCAAATAAAGATATAAATAGCCACTAACCAAGAAAAAACTTCATCAGATGACAGTCTGATAACATATTTATTGTATAGCATATGTTTTGTTAGAAAAATGTGCATATTTCAGGTATAAATCATAGTTTACCATTGCAGCCACCATCACAACTCGACTAGAATAACTACAGAGAGCAACGTGTATTACCTAATTACTCATCATAAAACATTTCTTAAAAATACACAGCGTACAGCAATTGAAAGACACAGATCTTGTGAATCCAGACAATATTTCAGATTTTCTAAGTGTTTTACAGCGAAAACACAATATAACGTTATATTAGCTTACCACAATAGCAAACATCACAACAGCATTGATTCAAGCCGAACATAGCGATAACGTATAAACCACCAAAAGATATTCATTTTTTCACTAACCTTCTCAGAATTATTCAGATGACAGTCCTATAACATCATATTACACAATGCATATAGAGTTTGTTCGAAAATGTGCATATTTAGCGGCACAAATCGTGGTTATACAATGTGATTAGTGGCCAAAACATCAGGCAATCTGTCCGGCGCCATCTTGGAGAGGCACCTATTCTAATCAAAAACTATTCATAAAGTTGACAAAAAAATACAAGTTGGACAGCAAATGAAAGATAAATTAGTTCTTAATGCAATCGCTGTGTTAGATTTTTTAAATTAACGTTATTGCGCAATACAGCGTGCGCTAAAGCGAGACCGCACCATAATTCATGGCGGAATTATTATTTGACATTTGTCAACATAAGTACGAATTAACAGCATAAAGACTGCTTACTATTAGCTGAGCTTCCATCAGAATCTTGGGCAAGGTGTCCTTTCTCCAGAACAATCGTCTTTGGGTTGAAAGATGTCCTCTTGTCCTGTCGAAATAGCCGCTAACGTTAGCCACCCACTGGAGAGGTGTCCAACTCGTGAAAGCGCATCACAAAGAAATCCAGGAAAATCGCAATAAACTGCTATAAACTGCTATAAGTCGGTTTAAATTAACTACCTTATGAAGTTTTTWATACAAAAAACAAATTAAATCAGAGCCGGAGATATAGAACTGCTAAACCGAAAGCTTTTGAAGAAGCCATGCCGATGTACTTCTTGCGTCAGGCGCCCGGTCGAAAAGGCCGGTACTTCCGTTCCAAGACGTTTTATACTCCCCCAGATGGTGCTATCCGCTCCATTCAAAGTCTCACCGCTTACTGACATCTAGGGGAAGGCGTATGCAGTGCATGTAGCCCCATAGCTTTTAAGGGAATTGATAAACCGACCCTGGAACAGAGACCTCAATTTCAGAAATCTCACTTCTTGACAGGAAGTGTGCTGTAGAATGAGTTCTGTTTCACTCAGAGAAATAATTCAAACGGTTTTAGAAACTAGAGAGTGTTTTCTATCCAATAGTAATAATAATATGCATATTGTACGAGCAAGAATTGAGTACGAGGCAGTTTAATTTGGGAAAGATAAATGTCCAAGTTGAAACAGCACCCCCTGTAGCACCAAGAGGTTAATTAAACCTCTCTGGGATATGTGGGACGCTAGCGTCCCAACTGGCCAACATCCAGTGAAAATGCAGAGCGCCAAATTCAAATAAATTACTTTAAAAATTAAACTTTGATGAAATCACACATTCAATATACCAAATTAAAGCTACACTTGTTGTGAAGCCAGCAAACATGTCAGATTTCAAAAATGCTTTATGGCGAAAGCAAACGATGCTATTATCTGAGCATAGCACCAAAGCAAACAAACACAGACCATCATATTTCAACCCTCCAGGCGCGACACAGAACGCAGAAATAAAGATATATTTCATGCCTTACCTTTGATGAGCTTCTTCTGTTGGCACTCCAATATGTCCCATAAACATCACAAATGGTCCTTTTTGTTCGATAAATTCCGTCGATATATATCCAAAATGTCAATTTTTTTGCCGCGTTTGATCCAGAAAAACACCGGTTCCAACAAGCACAACGTGACTACAAAATATCTCAAAAGTTACCTGTAAGCTTTATCCAAACATTTCAAACTACGTTTGTAATACAACTTTAGGTATTTTTTTACGTAAATAATCGATAAAATTGAAGACGGGATGACCGGAGGAAAACAACATGTAGCAAGCCTCTGTGTAACACGCCTCTAACAAAGAGTACACTTCCCTCAAGCCTCATTCTGAACAGAGTTACTCCTTCATTTCTCAAAGGAAAAACCTCAACCAATTTCTAAAGACTGTTCACATCCAGTGGAAGCGATAGGAACTGGAAGAAGGTCCCTTTAAAATCTGGATTCCCAATGAAAGGTCATTGAAAAGTGAGTAACCTCAACAAAAAAAAGATCTGAATGGTTTGTCCTCGGGGTTGCCAAATGGTATAGTCACAGACATGATTCAGAGTGTTTTCTATCCAAATCTACTAATAATATGCATATCTTAGTTTCTGGGCATGAGAAGCAGGCAGTTTAATTTGGGCACGCTTTTCATCCAAAATTCCGAATGCTGGCCTATCCTAGAGAAGTTAAACTACTAGCACACTGCTCAGACACCAATGCATACCCCACAAGACACGCCACCAGAGGTCTCTTCACAGTCCCCAAGTCCAGAACAGAGTAAGTGGTGCACACAGTACTACATAGAACTCTATTCCACATCAAGTAACTCATGCAAGCAGTAAAATCAGATTTGAAATAAAACATACAAATACACCTTATGGAACAGTGGGGACTGTGAAGAGAGACACACACAGGCACACGCGCACACACACACACACACAATAACATATACACTATACACACATTTACACATGGATTTTGTGTTGTAAATATGTGGTAGTAAAGTAGTGGCTTGAGGGCACACACTTAACGTGTTGTTTAACGTAACTTGTTTAAAAAAAAATTATATGCCATAATTTTGCAAGACCCCTGGAAGAGTAGCTGAATGGGGATCCATAATAAATACAAATACAAAACAGAAACCAATCTGGTAACAAACAAACCTGACAACCAGGTTTGATTATCTTTAGTTCTTCAATTCAACAGAGGATCTCATTTGGTAGGTTGGTACTGTAGGTTGTTATTTATTAATGCTTTTCTCCTCTTCAATAAATCTGATTCGTATGGGACATAATAAAACACATCGACAGACTAATTTGATGTGAAATTCCAGGATGCAGCGAGGAGACAGAAAGACGCCGCTGGTTGCTTCTGTTTATGAATCCTTTAAACCCATCTACTGCTGAGCCTGCATGTATAAACTATCGGAAAAGGTATTCACCATCCCCCTCTTCCCTCTTTTATTCTCTGTACTCCTTTTTTTCTGGTTAGTATAATTAATTTCTCTCCCTTATAATAGCCTTGCATAATACCTTCATATTTATGCTTTCCTCTCACCCCCATCTCATTTTTATCCCCATTCTCTCTTTCTCTCCATGTTTTTCCAGCCCAAGAAAACAGGCAAATACAACATTGCACATAGCTGTGCAGTTAATAGCTGTCATTGTACACAAGTTCTATGGATTGTACACCATGGGTGAAAATCTGCATGCTACTCCAGACAGTGGAACATTATTTGTTGGTAATGAAACTTTCTTAATGAATCTCATGTCAGCCCTGATTTCCAATGATTAACATTCATCTCATCTGAATTTAATTTGTGGTTTCATTTAGAGAAAATATTAATGTTATTACAGACTGCAAAGCAATCGTTGTTGTACTGAACTTCTATCTCTGTGAATATAACCACTTTTATATTTCGTAACCTTGGTTGTGTTGAAACATACTACAGGCCTATTCATTTTGTGGTTATCAATGTTGATCGGGGTTCAAATTCTTCGTCTTTTCCAACATAATTTCTCCCTGTTAACAGTCTGATAACTATAATACAATCTGTCAACTAATGAAAACAAGGGACTGGTAATTTTTGTCCTTATTTATCCTAATGCTTATGATAGAAACTATGTTGCCTTGCTATACCCAAGCCGAACCCCATGCTCGTTAGGTGGCCTCTAAGGTACTTCCCTAACAAAGCCTGTATTCAGGCACAAACCAAGAGCAGCTTAAAATTGAAAAAACTACCAAATAGCTGTCGGTCACCAGAACAAAATAAGGTCAACAACACAGCGACAACATTATACTGACGTAAATGTTTCAAATCTCTCCTTGAGCATTGAACAATGATACAGGCAAGTAAAGAGTTATGTTAGTGCCACTAACTACTTTGTCATGGTATTGTATTACAAGGCAATGGCAGTCTTGCCATCAGGTAAATATTGGTGTATTATAGAAGTGTCAAAACTGTCCGCGGAGCTGTTTTCCCAACTTTAATGATTTCTTTCTCCTTTTTAATTCATCCTAAAAATGCATTGGCTTTGGGATGTCACAGATACTTGCGCCTGCCAAGAAATCTAATCTATTTCCCCCCTCATTCCATAAGCAAGTATATGTGTTTTTCTGAGTGTGTAGCATAAGCTGAGCTGATGAGATCGGGAGGTGAAAAAATAAAATAAAATAAAGAGTACAAACACCGGAACAAAATACAAATCTCACAACTTCTGTAACCTTTTTCATAACTGGAACTGTCACTACTGCCACCGTAAGCACTGTAGTACTTTGTTTTTTTTCTGTTTGGTCAAGACTTAACGATTCCATTTTGTGCGCAAACAAATGACTGCTTTCTGAAAAAAGATTCAAATGGAGGCCAGATATATCTTACAGCATGTTATCACAACTCAGTTGGAAATGTCCCTTGGGTCTGTTTTAGATGATGTCATCTTCTCTTGACTGCCATCTCTTTTCCAGTAAACGTGATTAATTCGTCCATACATCCATCCAAACCCTCCATCCATCCATCCATACTTTTATTTGTGTTACTCCATTTCAGCACTCCTCCTCCCCCCTCCACAACAAACCATTCATCGTCCATCAACAACGCGTCTGCATCTAAAAGTGCCATCCCTGTGCCAGCGGATGCCATGCAGGAGAGAAAACAACAACAACCAGTTTGCGGGCACATTGTCTGAGACCTGTCACTGGAGTCAGGATTCCAGTTTTGACCTGGTGCTACCCTGCCTGCCGTTGAGCCTTCGGGCATGTATGGGGGATTGGGTTTCACCGCCCGGGCACCCCTTGTCAGAGGATTAGCTTGCACTCTAATCATCAGGAACACTGGAACTAGCCCTCTACCACGACCACGGCACGCTCGCATTCCTTTGTACCTAGTTTATTCACAGAGAAATACAAAATGTGGCAGTGGATCTGCAATTCTTTTTTTCTTTCCTCTCCCTACTCTCCCCCTCTCTGACTCCTAAGCACCCACCTCTCTTTTTCTTTTTCTCCATCGCTTCTTCTCTTCTCCGTCTGTGTATGGATGAGCGTGAGCACTGTCTTTTTTGAGGAGGGAAGAAGGATTATGCTAAGCCCTAATTCGGGGAGACCAGCCTTATCTTGCCTGTAGCAGCTCTGTGCACCAGAGAAAAACTGCCTGGAAGAGAGCACAGTACCAGGCTGCAGAGAGACAGCAGGGGGAGAGAGAGAAAAAGGGGAAGGAGAAAGAGACAGAGAGGGACAGAGCGAGGACACGGCAAAGAAGGGAGGGCCAGGAATAGGCAACTGATCCAGTTTTTGTACGTTGTCGGCACATTTGGCGAGGGCCTTTATCAAGCATGTTTCGCAAAAGGTTGCTTGTTCTGCCTTTTTTATCTACACCAAAAGTCACAGACATCTCGAAAGTCACACGGTGATAATTCCATCATTCTATTCTGATTCCAGGGCATGAACTCCATCCTGTTTCCTAATGCATTCCAAATCGTTTCCATTGTTAAAACCTAAATACCACACATTATTGCTCCTAAGGTGAGTCAGTAACTCCCTTCACCCCTCCTCCTCACTCACCAGGACACTATTAACCATTGTGTTCGACCATCCTGCCCCAATCCTCTCCTATTGGTGTATCTTCAATTACGTCCTGCATTATACTCAATTACCGAGACCTTAATGAAAGTCCCATCCCCTCCGTCTGTTTCCTGAATGAAATCATCCTTCTCTCCAGTCTGAGACAATGGAGTTGGGCCGCAGACGGGGAACAAGGCCCCACTGTACCAGGCTGCCGGCCTATTCACCTGGCCTAATTACCCTGGCCCTTCACTCCTGGGAAAGTCCCAGGCTTCAGGCGGGCCCAGGGCCCCCAAAAAATGTCCATCCGTTGTTCTGCATCTGCTCCCTCGGAAGGGACTGAGTGGAAAAACAACGGTAGAAAAGTAACGCCAGAGCTGGCGTGATACAGTATGTAATAGAAGTGTTAATTTCACTCAACTCCTCTGTGGTGAGACATTTACAGGACTATAAGCCATTCCTCTAACCACGTATTTATTGTGTGTTAAAACTTGTTCAAAGTTACAGATCACTTAGAGGGAGACCCGGCTCAGACATTACTGTGTATTGCGTTACACATTTGATAATGTTTGTTGTCTAGCCCCATTAACTTAAATGTTGTCAAAGGCCTTCGCTGTGAACTGCCCAACAGATTAGCCTTGGCTTGTGGGGAACCAGTGCGAAAATAAGCCTCTATAAACCAAACATCATAAAGATAGCAACCAAGGACATGGTCTTTAAGACTAGCCAGAATTTGGGAGACTCAACTGTTGAGATTTTAAGTCCTGCTTTGTGTCCAGAGTCAAGCATTACAACCGCAACAGAAACCCCTTTCCGACTTTTCAAATCCTCCTTCAAAACAATACTGTCAACGCTATGCGAATAGATGATTTGGACAAAAACGCCTTTTAGGTTTTGTGGGATGTGCAGATTGGAGAAGCATTTGGAGATATTTTGAATGTTCTCCTTCTACATTTGGAGCCACAAGAGTTTCCATTCAATAGGACTGTGAAATGTTTTTGCACCAACAGATTGAATGTCTTTGAATTTCTTATGCAAGTAACAGCAGAAGGTTTTTGGAAGTACTTACCTGACATTGCATCTGGTTATTATGAGAAGCTAAGTAATTTCAACTAATATGTGCTTTATTACCATGTTATTATCATAAACTAAAATGGAGGAGTGGCAAACCGTATGTCAGGGCCACAGAACTTAGGTCTCTGACAGTGACCTCAATGCCCCTGGGGGTACCGTGATGCCAGGGTGGGGTACCAGAGAAGGGTTAAGGGGGCACAATGCCTCTTTCTTCACTCCTGCTGATCCTATCGTTCCATTCTTGGCTTTAGAGATGAAAGACCATCTGTAATTGGAGGGAGGAGGGGAGGAAAGGGGATGTAATGAACTTTTTTTTTAAGAAGGGAGAGTGAGTGGTAGAAAGAGTGAGAGAGAAAGGCCTTTGATTCCTATAAATAAAGGCAAATGAAAACAGCGGTTTGGGGTATGCCCCCCAGTATCAATCCAATCAAAGTGGAGCTTGATTGACAATGTTTCAACACAAGAGCCATAGGCTGCAATGACTCACCATTGTATGGGGAACTGAACACTGTCTTCCTTATTGGCAGGGGCTTGGTAACCTTGACTTACACTTGGCTTTTGTCCTTTAGGAGCTGCAGGAGACTGACCTGGCCTGAGTCTGTCATTGGAATCACAGGCTTGGGAATGCTGTTTTTGGAATGCTGTAGATGGGGCACACACACTTCTCTAAAATACGCACACACACACACACACACACTAAAGTCACCTGGTTTGTCAAATATCCTATACCTTATTCAAACAGGATTCACAGTATGTTGCCTGTAAAAAAAATTGGCAAATGTTTATATGATCCCCTTTCAAACAGTTTTTCCTTTCTTGTCGACATTCTCCATTTACATCCAGTGGTTTAGCTGATAACGGACCAAGAGACATTCAACAATGACCCTGTAGTTGCGTCTATTTTCATGATAACCTGACATGACAGCAATAATCAAATTCCTCTGACAGAATGCACTGCTTTAATCTATTCACATTCACAACAGTAAGTTAGCTATTTTTAGCTCGCCATACTTAATTTTAAAAAAAAATCCTTGAAATGTGTTCATTTTCCTGTTCTGGTGAATACAAAGTTGGCTACTGTTAAACTCAAAACATTGCCAGATATGTTCTGGTAATTATATGAGCTGCCTAGCTTTTAGTTGCCTGGCTTGCTAGATTGACATATCCTAAATACATTTGTTTATTTTTTGGGTTGGAAAAACTAGATCCGATAACATAGTTTTTTGGAGGCCATCAGACTGTTAAACAGCCATCACTAACATTGAGTGGCTGCTGCCAACATACTGACTCATCTCTAGCCACTTTAATAATGAAAAATGTATGTAATAAATGTATCACTAGCCACTTTAAACAATGCCACTTTATATAATGTTTATATACGCTACATTACTCATCTCACATGTATAAACTGTACTCTATACCATCTACTGCATCTTGCCTATGCCGTTCGGCCATCGCTCATTCATATATTTTTATGTACATATTCTTATTCATTCCTTTACACTTGTGTGTATAAGGTAGTTGTTGTGAAATTGTTTGGTTAGATTACTTGTTAGATATTACTGCATGGTCGGAACTAGAAGCACAAGCATTTCGCTACACTTGCATTTAACATCTGCTAACCATGTGTATGTGAAGAAAAAAAAATATTAGAATTTTGTGTTTATGCTTTTGCATAATGACAAAGACAACAATAGAACGATTTAATGTTTGCCAAAGCCGGTAAGGTGTAAGGTGACGTTTTATACTGAGGCACCGGTGGGACTTTTAAACATAATACCGCATTCATGACTACCTTGGTTGGCGGAAATAAAAGTACAGGATTTGTTACCGGCAATACATATAAAGAAATGGCAGTAAAAAGTTGACAGGTTTTTGTGTAGGTATGAAAGGGATACTAGACTGCATATAGTATAAGGTTTTCAGCTCTTCCTTTTTGAATGTATGTCAATGCCTCTTGGTTTTAATACCTACGTTTTAAATTCGTATTAAATGTTTCTCCCTACAAGCATTTGGGAAATGCAGTCAAGCTCTGGAAACCAAGCAGGAACAAATAACCATGTCCTTTGGAGCACATGCACACGTCTTCATTGCTGTTCCAGTCAAACAGCCAACAGTGGATTAAACCTCATTGAAGATTTATCCATCCCTCTTGCACGGAGGTGTATATTTTCCTCCTCTCTCTGCTCCCGCTCTATAAAGGGAATGTCTTCCATTATCCCCTGGAATTTCAAGGAGGAACTTGAGCGGATATCTCTTTTTCTAATCTCCGAATCTTGGGCTCTTGTTTCCTTATACTGGCTTCGTAAAATTGTTCAATAAAAGAGCTTTTAACCCTGGTACCATGTGCTACACCTGGCTCTGACAGGGCCATAAATCTTAAATAGAGAGTGCATCAAAGGAGGCGGGAGCCCAAATGGGAATGCAGTGGTAGCTTAAATATGAGAGAGAGAGAGAGAGAGAGAGAGGGAGAGAGAGAGAGAAGAGAGAGAGAGAGAGAGAGAGAGAAGAGAGAGAGGAGAGGAGAGAGAGAGAGAGAGAGAGAGAGAGAGAGAGAGAGAGAGAGAGAGAGAGAGAGAGAGAGAGAGAGAGAGAGAGAGAGAGAGAGAGAGAGAGAGAGAGAGAGACGAGAGAGAGAGAGAGAGAAGAGAGAGAGAGA
Organism: Salvelinus sp. IW2-2015; assembly: GCF_002910315.2. Lineage (NCBI taxonomy): Eukaryota > Metazoa > Chordata > Actinopteri > Salmoniformes > Salmonidae > Salvelinus > Salvelinus sp. IW2-2015. The sequence continues at coordinate 52,615 of NW_019943827.1, forward strand.
GAGAGAGAGAGAGAGAGAGAGAAGAGAGAGAGAGAGAGAGAGAGAGAGAAGAGAGAGGAGAGAGAGAGAGAGAGAGAGAGAGAAGAGAGAGAGAGAGAGAGAGAGAGAGAGAGAGAGAGAGAGAGAGAGAGAGAGAGAGAGAGAGAGAGAGAGAGAGAGAGAGAGAGAGAGAGAGAGAGGAGAGAGAGAGAGAAGAGAGAGGAGAAGAGGGGGAGAGAGAGAGGAGGGGAGAGAGAGAGAGAGAGGAAGAGGCAAAGAGAGAGGTCACGAAAGGTGGAGAGAAATGTATGGGAAGATAAAAAATAGAGACAGAAGTAGAAAAGGGATCCCGATAAGGTTGTCTTGTACGATCTCTTCCATTGTCATTGAAACCAACATGAAGTGTAACGTTATGCTCAGGCATATACTGTATACGACATGTCAGCTATCAGCGATCATATACGTTTAGACTGATTCGTTCTGGTCTGATATTTTCATGAATCTGAGTGTTTAACCTGCTTTACCACGTATTTAACCTTACTTCAGCGAGTATTCACTCCTTACTGTCAAGAGATTGGCTCTTTTCCACCCAGTCACCCCTTGTCACATGCATTAACTCCAACCCCTTCAGCCATTTTTGTGCTATCGATTTAAATGTTACAATGTAATTACAATATCAAGCAGCGGAATGATAAAGTTAAGGACCCTATTTTCAGATGGTTGTGGTGTGGGGTTCCTATCCAGCCACCGCGACAGGTGTTTTCTCTCGTGACCGTGGGAAATGAACATGGAAATTATTGTTTGAAACAATGGAGAGAGAAAGAGAGAGTGAGACAGAGAGCGACCAACGAAGGTATTATTCAGCGACTCCTTCACCTGTGACAAGATGCTTAAGGAGAGGGTTGTCAATGCCCAGAAAGCAATTGGATGCTTCCCCCTCCCTCCCCAACTTCCAAAATGTCTGCTGCCACTGCAATATGTTCCCTAATCCCCAATGCCATCTCTTTACAAACCAAGACTTTGCTTCTTTTCTCAGTTATCATCCCTCCTTCCATTCCCCAGAAAATAACTACTTTTGGGCCATTTGCGCAAATGATCAGCCTTTTTAAAATATTTAGTCACCCTCTCCCCAAGCTTCCCTTCCTCATTCTAACCAACTCGAGCCTCCCACAGCATCCTCACCACAGGAATCTTCAGATCGCTCAAGGACAGAAATGTAACTCCAATTGTTCAGGGGTTATTACAAATTGTTTAAGCTCTGCAATCTTGTGGTTAGGTCAGTGGCAGCTAAAATTCTTAGGCTCCCTTTGCCTTATTTTACAAGCTGAAACATCTCGGTTTGTGTCTATGTTTAGGAGTATGTCTGTATGCTACACTCTTAGAAAAAAAGGGTTCCAAAAGGGTTCCCCATAGGAGAACCCTCTTTGGTTCCAGGTAGAACCATTTTTTGGTTCTAGGTAGAACTCTTTTGGTTCCATGTAGGGGAAAGGGTTCTAACATGGAACCCAATAGGGTTCTACCTGGAACCAAAATGGTTGTTCAAAGAGGTCTCCTATCGGGACAGCCAAATAACCCATTTAGGTTCTCGATAGCACCTTTTTTTCTAAGAGTGTAGAGAAAGAGAGATCTGGAGCAATAATAGGGAGAAAGTGAGAATAAAGGAGAAAAACATATTAGGTGAATCAATGAGCTTTAATGCTACATACAGTGAGGTCCAAAAGCATTTGGACAGTGACACATGTTTTGTTATTTTGTCTTGGTACTCCAGCACCGAGCCATTTAGAAATTACAGAACTTTCTGTACATAGTCGCCCCATTTTAGTGGACCAAAAGTATTTGGACAAATTCACTTACGGTATGTGTATTAAAGTAGTCAAAAGTTAAGTACTTGGTCCCATAATCCTAGTATGCAATGATTATACCGCGCTTGTGACTCAACAAACGTGTTGGATGCATGAATAATGATGAGTGAGAAAGTTAGAGGTATAAATATCATATTCTTCTCAAAATGCTAACCTCCCCTGTTATTGGTGACGGGTGTTAAACCAATCAAAATATATTTTATATTTGAGATTCTACAAAGTAGCCACCCTTGGCCTTGATGACAGCTTTGCACTCTTGGCATTCTCTCAACCAGCTTCATGAGGTAGTCACCTGGAATGCTTTTTCAACAGTTTTCAGGAGTTCCCACATATGCTGAGCACTTTTTGGATGCTTTTCCGTCACTCTGCCCTTCAACTCAGGTAGCCTAGTGGTTAGAGCGTTGGACCAGTAACCGCAAAGGTTGCTAGATCGAATCCCCGAGCTGACAAGGTGACAAGGTGACTATCTGTCGTTCTACCCCTGAACAAGGCAGTTAACCCAGTGTTCCTAGACCGTCATTGTACATAGGAATTTGTTCTTAACTGGCTTGCCTAGTTAAATAAAGTTTAAATAAAATAAAAAATCCCAAACCATCTCAATCGGGTTGAGGTTGGGTGATTGTGGAGGCCAGGTCATCTGATGCAGCACTCCATTCTCCATCACTCTCCTTCTTGGTCAAATAGCCATTACACAGCCTGGAGGTAAGATTTGGGTAAATTATAGTCCCACTAAACGCAAACCAGATGGGATGGCGTATCGCTGTGGAATGCTGAGGTAGCGGAATGCTGTGGTAGCTGGTTAAGTGTGCCTTGTAATCTAAATAAATCACAGACAGTGTCACCAGCAAAGCACCCCCACACCATCACATCTCCTCCATGCTTCACGGTGGGAACCATACATGCAGAGATCATCCGTTCACCTCCTCTGCATCACAAAGACACTGCGGTTGGAACCAAACATCTGAAATTTGGACTCATCAGACCTAAGGACAGATTTACACCCGTATAATGTCCATTGCTTTTGTTTCTTGACCCAGGCAAGTCTCTTCTTATTATTGGTGTCCTTTAGTAGTGGTTTCTGATTCACGCAGCCTCCTCTGAACAGTTGATGTTGAGATGTGTCTGTTACTTGAACTCTGAAGCATTTATTTGGACTGCAATTTCTGAGGCTGGTAACTCTAATGAACGTGTCCTCTGTAGGTAACTCTGGGTCTTCCATTCCTGTGGCGGTCCTCACGAAAGCCAGTTTCTTCACAGCGCTTGATGGTTTTTGCGACTGCACTTGAAGAAAATTTCAAAGTTCTTGAAATGTTCCGGATTGACTGACCTTCCTGTCTTAAAGTAATGATGAACTATCATTTCTCTTTGCTTATTTGAGCTGTTCTTGCCCATATATGGATTTAGTCTTTTACCAAATAGGGCTATCTTCTGTATACCAACCATACCTTGTCACAACACATCTGATTGGCTCAAACGCATTAAGAAGGAAAGAATTCTACAAATTTACTTTTAACAAGGCACACCTGTTAATTGAAATGCATTCCAGGTGACTACCTCATGAAGCTGGTTGAGAGAATGCCAAGCATGTGCAAAGCTGTCATCAAGGTAAAGGGTGGCTACTTTGAAGAATCTCAAATATAAAATATATTTTGATTGGTTTAACACCTACATGATTCCATATGTGTTATTTCATAGTTTTGATGTCTTCACTATTATTCTGCAATGTAGAAAATAGCAAAAATACTGAAAAACCTTGGAATGAGTAGGTGTATCCTAACTTTTGACTTGTACTGTATGTGCCATATATACATATGTGTGTGTGTCTCAACCTACTAATTATACAAATAGTCCCTATTATATTAACATGTAAATCGCATTCGCTAGCTTATACTGTTTAATCATGGTTTGAATCATATGTGTAATTCCAGTCCATGATTCCAATGCATACAATAAAGTAAGGTAATACAGTTCTCACTCAAAAAGATTAGCCTACTGGAGCTAGTTTCATTTATTTACCCAACAGAGCATATAGCTAGCTACATCTATGGTATTTTATGCTTTCCTGTTGTGTGTAATGTGGAGTAGCCTATAACATATATCATCATAGACACAGAGGGGAGCAGAGCTCCTAGCACTGCGAGTGAACTTGGAATTAGACATTTACAGTGCCTTCAGAATATATTCACACCCCTTGACTTTATCCACATTTTGTTGTGTTACAGCCTGAATTTCAAATTGATTACATTTAGATTTTTTTTTTCACTGTCCTAAACACAATACCTCATAATGTTTAGAAATGTTTTTCAAATTAATAAAAAATGTAAAGTTGAAATGTCTTGAGTCAATAAGTATTCAAGCCCTTTGTTATGGAAAGCCTAAATAAGTTAAATGTGCTTAACAAGTCACCCAATAAGATGTAAGGTCCCTCAGTTGTGTAGCGAATTTCAAACACAAATTAAACTACAAAGACCAGGGAGGTTCTCCAATGTCTCACAAAGAAGGGCACCTATTGGTAGATAGGTAAAAAAAAGCAGACATTGAATATCCTTTTTTTTCATGGTGAAGTTATTAATTACACTTTAGATGAAGTATCAATACACCCTGTCACTACAAAGAAACAGGCATCCTTCCTAACTCAGTTGCCAGAGAGGAAGGAAACTACTCAGGGATTTCACCATGAGGCCAATAGTGACATTAAAACAGGTGCAGAGTTTAATGACTGTGATAAGAAAAAATGGAGGATGGATCAACAACATTGTAGCTACTCCAAAATACTAACCTAATTGACAGAGTGAAAAGAAGGAAGCCTGTACAGAATATAATTATTCTAAAACATGCATCCTGTTTGCAAGAAGACAATAAAGTAATACTGCAAAAAATGTGGCAAATTAATAAACTTTCTGTCCAGAATACAAAGTCTTATGTTTGAGGCAAATCCAATTCAAGACATTACTGAGTACCACTCTCCATATGTTCAAGCATAGTGGTTATGGGTATGCTTGTAATCTTTAAAGACTGGGTAGATATTTCTGTAACATATTTTGAATAAATTTACAAATATTTTCAAAAACATGTTTTCACTTTGTCATTTTGGGGTGTTGTGTATAGATAGGTGAGAACAAATCCATTTTATCAATTTTGAATTCAGGCTGTAACACAACAAAACGTGTACTAGGTCAAGGGGTATGAGTCATTTCTGAAGGCACTGAAAGTGACCCACTCTGTGCACCTTCCCAGCAATGCCCTCTGTGACCACAATCCTGTCTCTTATCTGCCTCTGTGTGGTTCTCCACAGAGCTTGAGAAAATGCTCTTTGCTCAGTTTGAAAGAAATGTGTTCATAGATTCAGTGGATGGGTGGATTTTTTTATTTAGCATTTTGGGTTTGTGGGGTTTGTAAATTCAAAATGTTCTATAATTTAATGGCACGTATAAAGTATGTGTATTTGCCTGTTTAAGATGCTAGAAAGGTTGTAAAGTTCGGAGAAATCTTGGGGAAATTCAATGGAGAATGACGCTGACCAATTGTGATATTTGTTTGCGCTGATCAAAAACAATGAACAAAAATGTTTCCGCCATTGTTTCCTATGACTGGACATCAGAACAGCTATCACTAACCTTGATTGGACGAGGACTTCTACTTCAATGAGTCGGAGAAGAAAGATATATTGATTATCCTGGACCAGCCCAAATCCTCGACACTCGAAGACAGAAGAGATGGCGCTATAGAGTCCGGCGTGCGGGATACCTGACGAGACTACGTTGGAGAGTGTTTAAACCACCTCTGCCCTCCGTTCTATTGGTGAACGTGCAATCACTGGAGAATACACTGGATGAACTCCGTTTGAGACTATCCTATCAACGTGATCTGAAGAACTCTAATACCCTATGAAATGTAGCTGTTTTTTCTATACATCGGCAGTACATAACAATGGCATCGGGGAATCTCAGGGGAGGGGGTTTGTGTCTCTGTTAAATAGGTTAGCATTCACAAGGCCGCAGGGCCAGACGGATTACCAGGATGCGTATTTAGAGCATGCGCTAACTGCTGACAAGTTTCTTCACCGATATTTTCAACCTCTCCCTAACAGGCTGACCACACTGCTCGCGTCACGGGGGTTGCAAAATAAATTTAGAAATCTATGTTATTCAATTATTGCAGCCACACTGTTCGCGCGCGTCAACAAGCGTCTGCGTTGCCAAGGGCTAAAATAGAGGTCCTTTCTATTTCTGATGCAGATCGCGTTGCAAGTCCTGCCTCTCCCATCTCCTCATTGGTTTATAGAAGCAGGTACCCACGTGCCATCTCCTCATTGGTTATACTCACGTGGGTGACTGAAAGATGAACTGTGTTGCCGGTCGGTGAAGTAATACTATGAAAGTTTAGATGCCAATCACCATATATGTTCAAAGATGAAAAATCATGGAAGGAGGAGAGATGGCTAGAAACGATTCGGTTGACCGTTTTATGTGTGGATTATTTGTCGGAGTAGAGGACCTTGTGCATTTCAGGTAAAATAACAACTCAATGTTTATATCCTAGGACAAATTAGCTAGCAACAGCAAGCTAGCTAAATAGGACAAATTAGCTAGCAATTGCAAGCTAACTAGCTAAATTGCCATAAATGTTTCATGCTTTTTGACCTGTCCCCAAATTAATGTTATTGGTTCAGAGTTTGTTTCTGATATTTTAACCTACGTGTCGTGATTGCGTTTGATGAAGGGGAACAAAATACATTTGCGCATGATGGCGCATGCGCGCAGCCGGTTTGGGTTCCGTGTAACGCAGTCAATACTAACTACGTGTTTCAAGCAAACCATCATGTCCCTGTGCCCCAGAACACCAAGGTAACATGTCTAAATGACCCTCGCCCTTTACACTCACATCTGTGGGCCTGAAATGTTTTTCAAGGCTGGTCATGGCTCACATCACCATCATCCCGCACACTCTGGACCCACTCCAGTTCGCAAACCGCCCCCACAGATCCACAGGTGACACAATCTTTATTGCACTCCACACTGCCTTTTCTCACCTGGACAAATGGAACACTTATGTGAGAATGCTGTTCATTGACTACAGCTCAGCGTTCAATACCATAGTGCACCCCAAGCTCATCACTAAGCTAAGGACCCTGAGATTAAAAACCTCCCTCTGCAACTGGATCCTGGACATCCTGACGGAGTTGTGTAGGCAACAACACATCTGCCCCGCTGACACTCAACACAGGGCCCATCAAGAGTACGTCCTGAGTCACCTCCTGTACTCCCTGTTCACCCACGACTGCGTGGCCACGCATGACTCCAACACCATAATTAACTTTGCAGAGTACACAACGGTGGTAGGCCTGATCACCAATGATGATGAGACAGCCAACAGAGAGGAGGTCTGAGACCTGGGAGTGTGGTGCCAGGACAACAACCTCTCACTCAATGTCAGCAAGACAAACGAGCTGATCATGGACTACAGGAAACGGAGGGTTGAGCACGCCCCAATCCACATCGACAGGGCTTTAGTGGATCAGGTCCAGAGCTTCAAGTTCCTTGGTGTCCACATCACTAAGGAATTATCATGGTCCACACATACCAACAACGTCGTGAAGAGGGCATGACAAGGCCTCTTCCCCCTCAGTAGGCTGAAAAGATTTGGGCCCTCAGATCCTCAAACAGTTCTACAGCTACACCATTGGTAGCATCTTGATTGGCTGCAACATCACTTGGTATGGCAACTGCTTGGCATCTGACCGAAAGGCGCTACAGAGGGTAGCGCATACGGCCCTGTACATCACTGGGGTCGAGCTCCCTGCGGAAGGCCATGAAGCTCCTGAAGACTCCAGCCATCCAAGTCATTGACTGTTCTCTCTGCTACCGCACGGCAAGTGGTATGGAGTCAGGAACCAACAGGATCCTGAACAGCTTCTTCCCCGAAGCCATAGCACTGCTAAATAGTTAGTCTGGGTAGCTATTGGTTTACTCTCTGCACTGACCCTTATTGCACTTTTTTGATTAATTGTATACGCTGCTCTTACTGTTTATTATCTATGCTGTTGCCTAGTCTACTCCAATTACCTCGTACCCTAGAACATTGACTCAGTACTGGTGTATATAGCCAAGTTATCGTTACTCACTGTGTATTTATTCCTTGTGTTATTATTGATCTATTATTTCAATTTTTTCTCTCTCTGCATTGTTGGGAAGGGCCCGTAAGTAAGCATTTCACTGTTAGTCTACATCAGTTGTTTGCGAAGCAAGTGACAAATAGCATTTGATTTGATTTAAATATGAAATAAACCATACTGCTCCTATCCAATCAGGAGGTCCTTGTGGTTCAATACTATAACTGTCAGGTTTTGGCCAGGACTGTTCAGGTTTTGGTCACTAGATGTCCCCATTGCACCTTTTTTGTACCTTTTGTTTTTTCCTTGCTCTAATTATTGTTTGCACCTGTGTGTCGTTCCCTTGTTAGTATTTAAACCCTGTGTGTTCCTCAGTTCTTTGCTCAGTGTTTGTATGTTAGCACCCAGCCCCAGCCTTGTTGTGAACATATTTCTCTTATTGGATTTTCCAGAGGTTCTCTGGTTTAGTGCTTGTGTATTTTTGAGTAGTCTTTTGAGGTTTGTTTTTCCCTGCTGTTTTTACCACTTTGTGGAGTTTCTTTGTATTTTGGAGGATATCCATTTTGTGCCTCTTGGCTTTATTTTTGGACGTGGTGGATTTATATTCTTTGCCTGAAGATCTTGTCCTTTTATTAAACCACCATTTCTAGTACTGCTGAGTCTGCCTCATCTTCTGGGTTCTGCCGACTATTAGTGACTGTTTCTCTCACCGGGTCCTGACAATAACATTGGTTTTCACTGCAGTGGAGGCTGCTGAGGGGAGAACAGCTCATAATAATGGCCAGAACGGAGCAAATGGAATGGCATCTAACACCTGGAAACTGTGTTTGATACCATTCCACTGATTCCGCTCCAGTCATTACCACGAGCTCGTACTACCCAAATAATGTTCCACCAACCTCCTGTGATTTTCAGTAAGGCATGAGATGATGTCATAACTACATTATCAGTCAATTACATTACAGAGCAATTCAACATGATTTGTTGGCAATTTAAAACAATAGCGTTCATACAAAAGGACCAAGAGGACTGATGCTGTATCCCAGCTAATTTAACACCTCTCTTTACAACCCTTATGTGAGTGCATGTGTCACAATTGCTCAGTGGTGTAAAGTACTAAAGTAAAAATACTTTAAGTATAACTGAAGTAGTTTTATTGGGTATCTGTACTTGACTATTTCTATTTTTGACAACTTTTCACTACATTCCTAAAGAGAATTACTTACTTTTTTCTACATGCACTTATCAAGAGAACATACCTGGTCATCCTCTGATCCTCTGCCTCTGATCTGGCAGACTCACTGAAAAAACATGCTTTGTTTATAAATTATATCTGAATGTTGGAGTGTGCCCCTGGCAGTCCGTAAATAAATACAAAACAAAAAAATGGCGCCGTCTGGTTTGCTTAATATAAGGAATTTGAAGTGATTTATACTTTTACTTTTGCTACTTAAGTATATTTTAGCAGTTGCATTTACTTTGATACTGAAGTATATTTAAAACTAAATACTCAGGTATTTTACTGGGTGACTTTCACTTTTACATGAGTCATTTTCTATAAAGGTATCTTCACTTTTACTTACGTGTAACAATTGGGCACTTTTTCCACCACTGCAATTGCTTATTCTTAAATAGGGGTATTTACGGTGAAACGCATTTTCAATCCCTTGCTATCTTTCCACATATTTAGCAAATAAAAGTTTAACATGGTAACGTCTAAACTGCTCTTATAGTGACCTCTTCCCATGTTGATCTTCAGAGCAGCAGGGTGGATACGTAATCGGGTTGTGCAATATTAGTCTCTGACCTAGGGAGACGAACAGGGATGTGATCGAATGTCCCAAGAGATCCAAAATACTCTCTGAAAGTAGGATAGAGAAATCCATGACCCGAAGACTACGGTGATAGTTAGGAAAACATATGATTGCATAAAACAGGAAATCCACTGCTACCAGAAACTGTATATTTTTGCCTTTTAGCCTACATTCTTGGAAAATGCTCAGGGAAGATGCAGTGAACATGGTCATGAACATGTGTGTTTTTGAAGGCCTTGCTTTAGGGAGGGAAGGGTGGTTGGGAGTGTGTGTGTGTTGACTGTGATGAACTGGTTTTGGAAATCTGTTAGCATGTGTGTAGTACACTGTCTACAACATGAGCGGCTGATGTGTTTGATTCTTGTTGTTGCTGAGACACCCCACAATGGTTGTGTAATCATTTCTGTGCAGACAAATTCAGCTGTATCACAACCGTTGTGTCAATTGTGTTGTACATCAGTTGTACACCCTGAGTGTGAAAGGTAACCAAGTCTGTGTGTTTTTGTCTGTAGATATTTTACCCCATATGTGTGTAATGTTAATGCATTATTGTATGTGAAGAATGTGTCTGGCTATCCGTATGGATGTCTTTGTTTGTTTGTGTACGTGTGTGTAAATGTCAGTGTCTGCTTCGTAGTGTGTTTTCATACATTTTTCTATTTTTGTGTGTGAGTGTGTGTTCTGCATCTGTGAGTGCGTCTGTGTGTGTATATCTTTGCCTTTGTATCTGTCTGAGTATGTGTGTATGTGTGTGTGTTTCCCGAGTGGTGGGTCCCTCTCTCTCTCGCCTTGGAGATGGACACTTCTTTTAAAGCGAGTGAAAAGGCTCCTTAATGAACCTCCTGTATCCCACTGAAATTTCAAACAGCCTTGAACTTCAGAGGGCTGTCTGCCAGCTCCCCCGGTAGATCACTGTAGCCCCACTGTGTGGCAGAGCGAGGGAGAGAGGGGGAGAGAGACAGACAAGGGGGGGTGAGGGGGGCAAGATGCGAGGGGTATAGAGAGAGACGGCGTTAGAAAGCTAGAGAGAAAATGGTAGAGGGAATTAGGAAAAGATGGGAGGAGTGGAGAGAGGAAGATAAATACAGAGAAAAGGAGGATGAGATGGGAGGGACAAGACAGAAGGAGAGAAAGAGATGGAAGGGGTGGAGTGATAGAAAGAGATAGGAGCGAGAAAGAGAGGTGGAAGGGGTAAACCAATTGATAGACAAAGGCATAGAAGAAGGGGGAGAAAGTAAGATGGGGAGAGAGTGAGATCTGGGGGACTCCTCTCTTTTCTTTCCCTTGTATAACAATGTCTGCCCAGAGCTACAAAGACTTGTCTGGCCCATACAAGGGTATACTTAATCCTGTGTGCTTGTCTACACTGTCTTCCACTGGTGCCGGCAGCTGGTTTATATGTAGTCTAGTGTCTATGTGTCGCTGCTGTCTGCTAGTCCTCTCTCCACACACAGACAGACACACAAAAACAGAGACACAGACCCAGACACACAAACACACACACACCACAGCCAGCCAGCCACACACAGACATGCACACACACACACACACACACACACACACACACACACAAACACACACTCTCAGTCAAACAGACACATATACTCTACATAGGCCAACGTATACACACAAAAGAGTCGCGGTAGGTAGCCCAGCGGCTAAAGATTTGGACCTGTAGCCAAAAGGTTGGCTGTTCAAATGCTGGGTTCATATCCTAACAACAATCCCCAACCATTGGGCCATTGAGCAGGGCCCTTAACCCTACAACATGCTCTCCATCCAGGGGCGCTGCACTTCAGCTTGACCCTGTGCTCCTCTCAACTGTGTGTGTGTGTCTGTTTGTGTGATGTGTGCAGGGGGTTGAGAAATGAGGTGAGCAGAAAACACATTTTAGTTGTTTGCTGTAACTATGGACAATAAAGTTGAATAGTAAACACACATACACACATCCACATACACTATATATATATATATATATATATATATATATATATATATATATATATATATACAAAAGTATGTGGACACCCATCAAATTAGTAGATTTGATATTTCAGCCAGACCCATTGCTGACAGGTGTATAAAATTGTGTGCACTGCCATGCAATCTCCATATGCAAACATTGGCAGTAGAATGGCCTTACTAAAGAGCACAGTGATTTTCAACGTGGCACTGTCATAGGATGTCACCTCTCCAACAAGTCAGTTCATCAAATTTCTGCCCTGCTAGAGCTGTTCCGGTCAACTGTAAGTGCTGTTATTGTGAAGTGGAAACGTCTAGGAGCAACAACGGCTCAGCCGCGAAGTGGTAGGCCACACAAGCTCACAGAACGGGACAAGCGAGTGCTGAAACGTGTAGCGCATAAATATCGTATGTTCTCGGTTGCAACACTCACTACTGAGTTTCAAACTGCCTCTGGAAGCAACATCAGCACAAGCACTGTTCGTCGGGAGCTTCATGAAAAGGGTTTCCATGTCCGAGCAGCCGCACACAATAACATAGCGTCGGCTGGAGTTGTGTAAAGCTCGCCGACATTGGACTCTGGAGCAGTGGAAACGTGTTCTCTGGAGTAATGAATCACGCTTCACCATCTGGCATTCTGACGGACTAATCTGGTTTTGGCGGATGCCAGGAGAACGCTACCATCCCCAATGCATAGTGCCAACTGTAAAGTTTGGTGGAGGAGAAATAATGGTCTGGGGCAGTTTTTCATGGTTCGGGCTAGGCCCCTTATTTCCAATGAAAGGAAATCTTAACGCTACAACATACAATGGCATTCTAGACGATTCTGTGCTTCCAACTGTGTGGCAACAGTTTGGGGAAGGCCCTTTCCTGTTTTGGCATGACAATGCCCCCGTGCACAAAACGAGATTCATACAGAAAATGGTTTGTCGAGATCGATGTGGAAGAACTTTACTGGCCTGCACAGAGCGCCGACCTCAACCCTATCAAATACCTTTGGGATGAATTGGAATGCCGACTGCGAGACAGGCCCAATCGTTCAACATTAGTGCCCGACCTCACTAACGCTCTTGTGGCTGAATGGAAGCAAGTCCCTGCAGCAATGTTCCAACATCAAGTGGAATGCCTTCCCAGAAGAGTGGAGGCTGTTACAGCAGCAAAGGGGGACCAACTCCATATTAACGCCCATGATTTTGGAATGAGATGTTCGGCTAGCAGGTGTCCACATATTTTGGTCATGTGGTGTAGGTCTACACCCCCCCACCACACACGCACAAACACACACAGGTGTGCGAATTAAACCTGTCCGATTCTATTAGCCGCCCCCCACATTCAGCCATGTGCTTTGGCTAGTCTTTGACTGGGTATCATAACATTGGTATGGGCAGAAACAACTGTCTTTCCCTGCCCATAAGGCCTCAGCAGACCTTTCAATTGCAATTATATCCACCAAATTAGCATACAAGCTGACCCATGCGTGGAAGAGGGTAGGAAGGTAGTTGTTATCCCTCTAACAGCTACTGGCTCAAAACTGCAGCAGTGAACCACTGCTCCAATGATTATTAATATATGTTGTTTTGGACAGCATCATTTTAGAGGTTATTAGATGCGCGTGATGATGTTCCACAGGCTGCGCGATGACACAGATAAAGCCGAAATGGAGATGGAGCCCAGAACTTTGTACGCATTGCAAATGGGACTCGTCCCAGAGTGAGGCTTTCCCAGAATACATCACTCTGAAGGGAGGGTACAGGGAGTGGGTGGAGGTACAGATTGATTTTAGCAGAGCCAGTGCGATTGTTTACCTACACATCTCTGTTGATTGCTAAATAGGCTGTTTCGTAAGTGCAGTATTCTGTTTCCTCTTATTTGATAGTAATACATAGAGGATTTTCAGTTTTTATGCTTACAGCAGCAGTGTTGTCATTACCATCATCACTATCATCCTCACCATCATTTTCATCATTATCATCACCTAGTTATTACTATCATCATCACCCTATGCCAAAACACACGCATCCAACACAGGCCTAGTGCAGTAATGACACACGAATGCCCCAGTGCTGTGAGGAATATGTGTCCCATTGACCAGGGTCATCACAATCCCTCAGCAACATCTCCTTGGATGTCTGTCTCCTCTTCCCACTCCACTCCACACGCACACACAAACACTGACACCAGATAAGTACACACAAACGTACACACACACGTGTGTCGAGGTACCAGACAAACACACACAGACTAAGTGGGTGTACATGCTATCAGTTGTCCCGTCGAGTGCGGGGGCTATTTATGATGCTTTTCCATTTTGTTCCGACAGTTTGTCCAGAGGTGTGAGACCATGTTGGTGCCAGAGGCTTCCCATTCCACAAAAACATACTCAAACAACATACCAAGATCTCGAGTGCACCAGGAAAACTTTTAGACTTGGCTAAAGCCAAATAGGATAACACTCATCCCACAAAGTCCACAATACCTACTTTAGCCACTATAGCCACATAGGATAGTACCGTAGACTGTGTATTGGTGTGGTCCCACATGCATATAATTAAACATGTGTGCAGTCTCATGTGGCGGTCCATAGGGGTCAGTGCTGGGGCCAATCCTTAGAGATTTCAACATCAACTTCCACTGCTACTCTGACGATACCCAGGTTTACAAAACCGGACAACATCTTCTTCTATCAAAACTCAGCAGCTGCCTAGAGGACATCAGCTTCCTCAAGTTGAACACTAGCAAGTGAGTCTATGCTTGTTGGGACACCCAAGCAGGTCACCAGTGCTGGAAACATCTGCCCTACAATCTACAGCCAGATGTAGAGAAACTGATCGACGCCTTCATCTTTTAGGGGCGGCAGATAGCCTAGTGGTTAGAGCGTTGGACTAGTAACCTGAAGGTTGCAAGATCGAATCCCTGATCCCCAAGGTAAAAATATGCCGTTCTGCCCCTGAACAAGGCAGTTAACATACTGTTCCTAGGTTGTCATTGAAAATAAGAATTTGTTCTTAACTGACTTAGATGAATAAATGTCAAATAAAAAAATATTATCTCGGATCGACTATGGCAACACGTTGTTTGAGGGCCTCCCAGCCAAATCACTACTGAGCCTCCAACTAAGATCAAGAAGTCAGACCCCAATCCTGGCCCAATTCTACAGGATACACTTCAAAATCGTCCTGCTTGTATTTAAAGCCTTGAATAGATTGAGCCCGTTCTACATCAGCGTCCTCATCTCGATCAGCGAGCCACCTCGCACTCTTTCCTCCAGCCACTCCCTATTGCTTCAAGTCCAATACATATCTCTGAACTATGGGGGACTGAGCCTTCTGCACCCTTTAACCTTGCTTATGGAACGCTTTCCCTAACTATCTGAGAGCCGCTACTTTGAAGAATCTCAGATATAAAATACTTTTGATTTGGTAAAAAACTAAGTCCATATTATGGCAGGAACAGCTCAAATAAGCAAAGCGAAATGACAGTCCATCATCACTTTGAGACATGAATGTCCGTCAATCTGGAACATTTCAAGAATGAAAGCTTCTTCAAGTGCAGTTGCAAAAACCATCAAGCAATATGATTAATAAACTGGCTCTGGAATGAGTGGGTGTCCAAACATGACTGGTTCTGTATTAATACAAACAATACGATCCAAAAAACTTTGGTGTGTGCATGTGGGAAGATAGTGTGGTTTCACAGATTATTCTCTTTTTCATCCATAGCCAGGATTCGACTTTGTGCCTATGCTGGAGTCTGATCCCAAATCCCCGTCCCAACACCTCGAATAGAGGTCGGTGTTTGAAAGCAACTTTGCGTCAAAGAAAGCACCGATACCATGGCTAAAGCAGTGGGATCT
Organism: Salvelinus sp. IW2-2015; assembly: GCF_002910315.2. Lineage (NCBI taxonomy): Eukaryota > Metazoa > Chordata > Actinopteri > Salmoniformes > Salmonidae > Salvelinus > Salvelinus sp. IW2-2015. Next base: position 68,197 of record NW_019943827.1, read on the forward strand.
CGCATTTTGCAACACACGGTTAAAAAAAATGATGTGATCAAATTAAGTTGTAATGTTACTTGAAACTATCCGTCTATGCTTTGAAACGAGTAATAATAATAATAATTATTATATTAATATAATTGCATGTTTTAGGATGTAAATAAAAAAATCAACAGCATATGCTTATTGAAACTCATCATTTAAACGTTACAAATACAATGTAGGCAGTGTTTCAAATAACTTATTTTTGTATACAATCTATACAGCGTTTCAATCCTGTGCCTCCACAAGATGAGACTCACTTATTGCTGCTCTACAGGCTGAGCCACTTGTCAGGTGAGAAACAGATAAGAATATCTAGACTAAGTCTGTAACTAGTGTCGATGTTTGGAAGGCACAGTGGGATTCATTGACTGAGGGATCAACTTAAGCTTTTTTTGTGCATAATTTTTTATGTGCTAACTGCTTGCCGACTTTGCTTTGGGTTTGAATTAAACTTTTTCAATTCAATTTTACATATTAATTTCTTGCAACTATAGGGGGTGCTGTTCCGCATTAGCATATTTTGGTCTCCAAATTAAACGGCCTATTGCTCAATTCTTGATCGTACAATATGCATATCCTTACTAATATTGGATAGAAAACACTGTCTAGTTTCTAAAACCGTTTGAATTATGTCTGTGGGTGACCCAGAACTCCCTCTACAGCAAAAATCCTGACATGACTTGCGAAGGTCTGAGAATTATCCTCTGATCTGGGTTCAGTTTTAAAGCCTGTGTATATCCTATGGCTGGAATTGAACTTGCCACCGCCTTCCCCTGGATGTCAGTAACCAATGAGAAGTGGAATGGTCGTCTGCGTAGCTGTCCGAGGTTATAAGCCGGATGGAACGAGAGTACCTTTCTTTGTCTCGTTCGTCATGGCGCCTGGCAAGAAGTCAGGATGAAATTTTGGAACGCTCAGTTATCGACCAGAGATGTATCCGTCTGTAATTTAATTAAATATAGGTGTAGAACATCATAACGATGTTATTTGAAACCGATTTATATCAGTTTATGCGAGTATAGTGCTATTTTCTGAATTTCCTTTGTATCTAGTTTGAGATTTGGACATGTGTGTGCGACATAGCTAATGGTAGCAGCTAGTTCCAAAGGTGAAGAGGACGTTTTACAACAAAGCAACTATTCTTTTGAAAAAAGACACATTGCCCAAGATACTGATGGAAGCTCGTCCAAAGTAGGAACTATTTATGATGTTATTATGTATTTATGTGGAAAAATGTCATAGTGTTTGCGCGCCACTTTTGCAGGCACTGGTCTGGCTGCAACGCACACTATATGTCTAGTAACGTTAATTTTAAAAATCTAACATAGCGATTGCATTAAGAACTAATTTATCTTTCGATTGTTGTCCAACTTATATTTTTTAGTCAAGTTTATGAATAGTATTTTTATAAGAATAGGCGCTAATCCAAAATGGCGCCGGCCAGAATACATGCAATGTTTGTAGTGATTACATAGTATAACCACGATTTGTGCTGCTAAATATGCACATATTCGAACAAAAGCTATATGCATTGTGTAATATGATGTTACAGAGTCTGTCATCTGATGAAGTATATCAAGGTTAGTCAAATTATATATCTTTTGTTGGGTTGTTACGATCGCTAACATTTACAGCTGGTAAATGCGGTTGTGATTCTGGCTATTGTGGTACGCTCATATAATGCTATATTGTGTTTTCGCTGTAAAACACTTAGAAAATCTGAAATATTCTCTGGATTCACAAGATCTGTGTCTTTCGATTGCTGTAGGCTGTCTATTTTTTTTTGAAGTGTTTTAGGATGATTCTTTTGGTAATTGACGTCGGTCTCAGTAATTATTCCGGCTGCTTCCAACGCTATTTCAGATTGCAGCTGCAATGTAGAACTGTGATTTCTACCTGAATATGCACTTTTTCTAACAAAAACTATCCTATACATGAATATGTTATCAGACTGTCATCTGAAGAGGTTTTTTCTTGGTTAGTGGCTACAATATCTTAGTTTAGCCGAATTGGTGATAGCACCTGAAGTAGTAAGAAACTGATGGAGTTAGAAAAGTTGGTGTTATTTTGCTAACGTGTTTAGCTAATAGATTTACATATTTTGTCTTCCCTGTAAAACATTTTAAAAATCTGAAATGGTGGCTTTATTCACAAGATCTGTATCTTTCATCTGGTGTCTTGGACTTGTGATTTAATGATATTTAGATGCTACTATCTACTTGTGAAGCTATGCTAGCTATGCTAATCAGTGTGTGGGGGGGTGGGGGGTGATCCCGGACCCGGGGTAGATGCTTGTTAGAGGTTAACAAAAAACTTTGGATCCATAATTTGATAATTACCAATAACAAGCTGTTAAGCTGTTTCATTTACAATCACTGTTCGAGAAAATAGGCTCTCTCAAGATTCAATACCAGTGTGCTACAATTTCAGGATACATTCCTCTGCCGTGTGGCTCTAAGCCCTGAGCAATTTTTTCACCTGCTAAGGTGAAATATCTAGATAAAAACAAAAAGCTTCCAGCAGGGGTCTGCTCTCTCAGTTACGAGTTCGGACACCTCTTATCATCACATGGTATTGTTACTTTGATACAAGCATCGCTACATTGTGTCGAATCAGTAGTGCTTTGAAAACTGCATCGGAGCTCCGGTTTCAATCGCCCCATCACTATTTGAAAGTGCTAATTTTGAGTATTCTAAGTGCAACTTGCTTGAAGATTTGTAATTGTACCTATTAATTGCATGTTACACTTTAAGAAATTTAAAGCACTGTGCAGAAATCTCTCCGCTTTTTCTGGTTGCAAAAATTCTAATAGTTAATCATTTCAGTTTATGTGACAAAACAAGCAAGCATAGAGTAGAGAATCGTTGTACCATCTAAACGGCTGTGAAATATATTTTCCATTACCAAAAATATTGTATTTTTAGCTCTTTGACCCTTGTGTGCAAACCCGAAAGAAAAAGACACAAAAACTAAACTTAAGATCGGGAAGCATAGACAAATCGCACATAGAACATATCTACTGCTTCTTAGACTTGCTTTCAATGAAAATGACTGATCAAGAACTCACATTTCTATGTGAATTTGGTCAAGTCGCCCATACTGTATATTGCAGCTTTTAGAACTTTGATATTCATCCTATTGAGTGAAAGTACCTGGATGTTACACCACAAGCATTTCACTACACCCACAACAACATCTGCTAAATATGTGTATGTGACCAATATAATTTGATTTGATTTACAACAGTTTGCTGTGCTTACTCTGAACATTTGCTGTGCCTTATTGAGATACATTGACTTGTTGGAGAATTTAATGTTACACTGAAAGCTTGCCTTGTCAGCCTTTACTGGAGAAACTTATTTGAAAAGCTGTAACCTTCCTTTTGGTGGCATTCCTAACCTCCCTTCCACATAGCCCTATTGTATGGTATTTTAACATTTATTATTTGTAATAAAATGTATATTTTCACAATATCTGGTATTGTGTGCATTCCATTCTGGTACCCAGTTGGTACTCAATTGATCATGCCCTATCCTGGAACCTGTGGCTGTTAAAAAGGGTATCTTGATTGTCTCGCTTGCGTTCACCGCACTGTTTTGATATGAAGCTGGAATTTACAGTAATAAAGTAATCTCAAAATAATCAGTCAACAATGTATTCTCATTTGCCCTAGTAACACCAAAACAATGTGTGAGATTTCCCCATGTGAAAATGTTTTTTTTTGAAAGAAGGTAATGAACGAGCAATTTACTACCAGAGAAACTCCAAATAACACTGTTTTAAGTGGCTTCTCTTCCCCATTAAAATTCATTGCGTTTTCATAAAGGCTTCAATTAACTGTATTTTTCTGCCTTAACTAAGACTGCTTCATATCCCGCAGACACACTGAGATGCAAGGAAACACATACACAGAAAAACCCAAACTCTCTCTCTCTCACACACACACACACACACACACACACACACACACACACACACACACACACACACACACACACACACACACACACACACACACGCACACACAGAAAATATACACAATTCATCAATATTTATAGACAGAGATACACATGCACACACATGATTTAATTACACATATTACATTAACAGTAATGCATTCCTATGATATGTAGCTGTGTCTTCAACATACAGTAGGACAACATATGCTGGTATGATTCATGAAAAGGTGTCATCTCAATGAAAACATTGACGTCCTCCATCATTCGATCAGGAAACTCGGCACTCCAAAAGGCGCCCTAATTCCCTATGTAGTGCATTACTTTTGACTAAGGTCCATAGGGTTCTGGCCAAAAGTAGTGCACTATATAGGTTGTCATTTGGGATGCAAAATAAAAAGATAGACACTTATTTAATTCATTCAATAAAGGCTGTTTTCTGTCTGGTGAGTCTCCTTTTTAACATTTTCATCTCTCACATCCATAACGATAGGGACTCTATGGGTATCGGGGTACTATTAAAAATATTTTCTAAAGAATAACTGTTCCTCTTATACCAAACCCCCAGATTTGATAGTCTATTACTAAAATAAGTTAGGTTAGGATATAACATCAGAAGAGTAATGGACATATTGTGATGCTGTGGATCTCTGCTATCACATGTCAGTTCAGGGGGGGGCATACAAGACATACACAATGGTAGCACATTGTAAGATACTGTACTTTGAGAGCTATTCATATAGTTGGGCAGCGAGAGCAACATGTTATTCTCATGTGCCAAATGCTTGGCTAGCTTTAGACAGGCCTTTAGGCATGAGCTAGTCTCTCTGAAGGCTGAAGTCCTGAGGAGGGTATGTATTGACAGAAATACATCACTTCCGTCTCACTTCCCTCTCACTCTTACTATTCTTTCTGAACTCTATCCTCAACATGCCCCACCCCCCGGTCCCTTTTGTTCTCTCTTGTCCTATCTATTACAGGCCCAGCCAAAATCAAACTTAATTCATTTCATGAAACTGTAAGAAGTCTTCCACTTCATTTTCTCCATTTGACCTTTTCAGAGTTAACTGTCTCCACCATCTCTGTGACACTATGGCACGGACTCATCCAGCCGGTTTCTCGGATCACGGAGTTTGCCGAACACAAAAAATCACACAGATCTATGAGACTGCCAACAGCATTTCAATGAAGAGGGATGACCTAAGATGTCAGGTCAGAGCCTGACAGTTGACTTGTCATTAAGGAACAATATTGAAAGGATTATGTGTTATTGTAAAGACAAACTGAGATCTGTTAAGGGATGAACATTGGTTGACAGGATGGTATTGGTCATATTAACAAAGCACTTGTATGGATAGCGAATACATTGCAGTTGTGTTTGTTGTTTAAGAGCGTTATTTACGCTGAGAACACTAGCTAATAGTTTGACAGACCCAAAATGAGGTTGGACTGTATCTATGTATCTATAATCTATGTATCTATGTATATGTAATAATTTTCCATTTCATTTTCCACCAACTTAACATGCCAGTTTCCATCAAATTAACTTCTATAAATATGTCCTCCTGAAATCGCCATAGAGATTGAGAGCTGTGAGGCGTCTTGGGAACAAGAAGCCTTTGAGGGTCACAGTCCCAGCATGCTTCTCCAAAGCATGCTGTTCATGAAAGACCGCGGACGTCTTTTAAGATGCCCGCTCGTAGCTGACGGGTCCTGACACGGGCTGACTGCTGACCACCAGTTCCAGTCGCTATCTTCCCCCGAAAGATCACAGCCGGGGAATGGGGCCTCGGTTCGAGCCAAGATGGTTAACGTCTGAATGGACCCCAGATGCCTGAATAGAGGGAACCGTGGCATTGCTCAACTGGAAACTGGGCCTGGTCCATTCTCCTACTGGGGAAACCCTGGGAGGGGATCAACAGGGCCAGCCAAGTTCCTAGGTGACAGGCGGCTAGGACAATACCCCAGTGGTGAGTTCATAAAAGAGGACGGGTTGTTTTGTTGTCACAGTCTACCATGGGACATGAATGTAATTAGATCACAATTGAAAGGTCAGAGCTGTACTTTTAAGTGGTATTGAGAGCTGCAGGGCCATAACGTACCATACAGGAAGAGACAGACAAGTCCCCACCCTCCTCCACATAGGGGTGCACCAGGGTAATGTGTCGATGCTTATTACTGTATGATACCTCATCAACATGAGGGAAAACAAGTGAATCAGGTCTGAATTGATTAAAAACAACTTACTCCCAACAACAGAAACAAAGACGTTCACAACAAACAAATTGCTAATATATTACAGTGCGCTTCTAGTAGCATTTGTGTACTGCGGAAATCCTTTATTTGCTCTGCTATGATGGGATAGAAATAACCAGTGTTTCTGATCCTGGTTGATCATTCGTAGAAGCCCAGCCTGTCACTGGAATAGCCATGCCAGGGAAGCCTCTGTTCACTCTCATCCACAATGCAGCAGATTTGCACTGTCTATCCATCTGGCCCTGTGGAGGGACAGGGAGGAATTGAATGGGCATTTCTAGCTGAGCTGTCCTGGGTTCTCTACTCACTCATCCCGTCTGCTATCCCACACACCAGGGGAAATTAATGTCCCTTTGGCTTTGATTCCTATCATTCAAATCCCTTTGACACAAGGTTTAATGTAGTTGTGTGATGAAAAAAGAGAAGAGCCACATTGGACAGCTTTCATTGACCGGTACCATTTGGATCCCGTCGTGAACAGTTTGCAACTGTGAATTCTCTTAAGCCTCAATGAATGGCGCTGGCTACTGAAGCGGTGTGTTTTATACCCGCTTCTTTTCCGGGGCTATATTGAATTATGTCGCTGTCACGTCCCTAAGCCCCCCAAAATTCCTCCCTCTCTGCAGCAGACTGGGTTCAGTATCAAATTCTCCACATGCTGGCCTTTTGCGCATCCCCCTGGCCCCTCAGATCTTTATCACAGCATCCCGTTCCTTCCTTTGGTCTATGGACAATGCTGTGTTATGCTGGGGGTCAAGTTTTAGAGGATTTCTCAGCAGATAGAACATACATAGATCGACAGGAAAGCCCTCCGCACTTAATCAATCAAGTGTTTAAATCTGTCAGGGGTAAAATTGTCTCACTGCAATCCTAACTGAAGAGGCGTCACATTACACATCTCAGCACAACACTAATTTAATGCATTTATCTTCATCCCCACGTTTCCTATTTAATAACTATTTTGCCTCCATTGCGATGGCTTTAATTACTGCAATGGCCAATTAGTTTTTTAAAATGTGTATATATTCCCATCATGCCGCGGAGAAATGTAATTTGGAGGGGCACAGTCAATTTGGAGGGCTGGGGAAACCGAGAATTATAGTTGATGGTGGCAGCCATCGAGTCCCAAGTCCAGCACGCTCCATGGAATCCTGTCTGAGTCATCAACGGTAAAAGAGCCGGGAAAATGGGCGTGATTGCACCAATTTGACAAATGAGGCAATTAAGAAGTACAGGCTGAATGGAGATCAGGCTCCGTCTTCACAGTGCCAGGATGGAGAGCAGGAATAGAGAGTAGGGAGAGAGAGTGGCAACGGTCTCTTTGTATTCTACCGTCTGCCTCTCGGATTATTGAGTGCGCCATATCAATTCCTTTGGCCCACGAGCGTTGGGAACTCTTATGAAAATTGATCAGAGCAGGGAGCCACCTTTGATATTGATACAGATAAACTGGGGAGCACTCCCTGATGCCACAGAGCTCCTTGGCCAACAAGAGAAAACGTATGGGTATTTGAAAAGGAGCTGTCTGCCTAAGCAGTCACCCAGTGAGTGCCCACAGGGAAAAGATTGGCAAGAGGAAGTGCTAGAAACCAGACAGGGTCCTTTAGGGCATTTGCGTCCCTCTAAAGTGCCTGATAAAACTATGCAAATCAAGGCTACTCACCTGAAAGGAATATGAAGACGTTTTCCACGTCTCACACTGACAAAACCAGTGATTAGAGCTGTTGGAGCTATCATTAATAATGCTCGTTAGTGCAGAACATATTTGAATCCACAAAGGAAGGCAATCGTGACTGATTTATTCAAACTCATAACATTTTCACGTCGCCTCACAAATCCACTGAGTGAGATTGAATGGGCTGTTTCTGAGTACATCACTTAGACCTACAATTATGCTATTTCCTGCACAGCAAGATCCAACAGTAACTACAGTCACCATTTAATCTTCCACACACTACTGTATGCACGAGTGTATTGTAAATAACATTGAACTACAGACAGCATGACCAAATTAATTAATCTTTGGCAAACACTGCCACTGTGGTTAAACCAGGATTAATTAGTGGTAATGATATGGTACATTAACATACTATTAATATGTATGTAGACCAAGTAGATGGACAGTTTTCTGCCTCATTCATAATGCACTCTTCCAGAACACATTTTTCCAACAATGGGATATTGGCATGCATTATGTCGTCTTATCAGAAAGAAAACAACACCCATAATTATTTTACGAAACAGATTATGATCTTAAGTAGCATATCTCAATTGGATTGATTTCAGAATATAAGATTTAAAACCTTCAGATCCATGTGCACAGATTGAAACATTATAATCTGGACCTAGCAGGACTGTCATTTTTCCATCAGCCATTTAGATTCCATTCCCCACACAGTGAGCAAAATGGGTTTGCTCACTGTGAAAGATTACAGTACATTCTGGTGAGGCTAGTATACTGTATGTACTGTATATAGCAATGGTCTACAGATTATTCATGAATCAGTAAACATGAATGAATCACAAGCATTGCATTGATGGGGTATTCTCAGAACATGCCTGTTATGGCATTCACTCCTACAAAACTGGATGATAAAACCTTTCAAATGTCCAACATTATTGAATTCTGTGTGGAATGTCCTACATGAATGTCTTTCCCTTTTCATAGGAGGATAATCCATATGTTACTGAACAGCATGAGAACAGGCTGGACTGATATTGACTGAGGTTTATTGTCAAGGTTTAGTACATACAGTGCCTTTAACTACTCATTGAAAAGTGAGTTTAATTTTAATACTTAACTTGTTAACCAAATTGGACGTAACATAAATATTATAATATATAATATATGTCAAATTGATCTTAGGTTTACCTACTACAATCCATTTTGCCTCACAAACCACAGGGGGTTGCTTTCACCCCTAGGCTACCCACTATGCTTGGGCATGTTTGTTAGACTTAAGCATCTAGACAACTCTGAGAAATGACCTGACCACAGTAGCCAGCTGCGGGTATATCAAATAAAATTGTATTGGTCGCATACACATATTTAGCAGATGTCATAGCGAAATGCTTGTGTTCCTAGCTCCAACAATGCAGTAGTAACTAACAATTCATAACAATACACACAAATCTAAATGTAAAAGAATGGAATTACAAAACATATAAATATTAGGACAAGCAATGTCGGAGTGGCATTGACTAGAATACATTAGAAAACAGCATATGCATATGAAATGAGTAAAACAGTATGTACATATTATGTAAACATTATTAAAGTGACATCTGGAGTCCAACAGGTGTCCAGTCAGTCAGCAACACTGGCCTGAAACGAGACACCTGCAGCCTGGAGCCCACTGAGGGCTTAGTTATACAAGCTTCCCTTTCATATTCAACCTTACACCAGAGCCAATCTTCTACTTCTTTAATTGGGATTTTGTTTAAGGGTGCATTCCAAGAAATGGACACAGAGGTTAGAGTTTTTTTTTTATCAATTCAAAAAGAAACAGTGAAACACTTCACATATCAAACACAGGTCACTTAAAATTCGGACGGCACCGGGATAGAGGGTGGATATGGTCCAATGAGGTGAGGCGTTCAGGCGAGTCCAGCCCGTCTTGACTGCATATGGGCCAATTAGGAGATATTGAAAAGCCCTGGAAAGGCGGGGTTTAAAGATTTTCAGGAGATAAGAGAACACCTGCTAGCCAATTTTGCATGGGATTAAAAATGTAGGCCCAGAGGCGAAGACAGGGGACCTTAATAGTAACTCTGTTGACAGCCTTGACACTAGACCCCATAACAGACATTCAAAGACAAAAATGAGACTGGAAGCCCACACAAAAATGCTATCAGGTCTGGGAACTATATTGGATGTAAAAGACATTCCAATCTATATTATGTGTATGTTACCTTTTTCCTGTACAATATATCGGAGGTAAATTGGCCAAGCTCAAATAGCGCGTTTGGAAGCACACTGTCAATATGTCTGGTTCATAAACGGTCAATGAAAGTGCTTTGACATCGGTAATAATAAGTACATTCCAATGACGAGATACGGTAATTGAGAATTTCAAGGAAAGCGATTTCGTCTCGCACTCCTTTTCTCAAAGGACTGGACCGAGGGGAGACCCCTTTCTTCTCAGTCAATCTCTCTCTCATTCTCCCCCCTTCTCCATCTCTCACCTTCCAGGGCATCCTGCTGTTTTTCATTTCTCCTCCTCCAGTGCAGTGTTTTTTTTGTGGTGAAACAATATGGCGGAATGTTTCTGCAGTTCAAAAATCCTAGCATCTTTGTCCTGGGGCCTCATTTATTATCTGTCTAAATCCCCATAGTTCGCTCTCTATGTGGGAAGACTAAATGTTTATCCCTGCAGAGGGTCGGTCAGGGTAAAGGTATCTCCTTCTGTACTTTCCGTAAATGCTACAGGATGTGTGGCAGTAAGCCATAGGAAGTCCCCCTTGCAATATGATGAATGAACACCATAAAGACTGTTAAGAGGGGTAGCTTGAGCAGGGATCTTGCAACTATTAGTCCGACACCCAAGCCATTACTCCAACAACCCGTAAAATATCCATGAGGTACATTATTATTATAGTGATTACTGATCTGAAAAGGACAAGTAAATACAAGAAAATATGAAATAGCATGGTTGAATCTAGAAACCAGGGCAATGAAATTTCCAACACATTTTCTATTTAATTCTCCTAATTTCCATTCGACCATGAGTCACCTGAAGCAAGGGAAGATACCATTTTTCTAATTTCTAATCTGCAGCAACCAACCTCCAGACCTTTCATTAGTCACAGCCCATTGTGGGATCATTGTGCAGGTGTAAAAAGGGCTTGATTGCTGAATGGTTTGATCTTTGCAAGGTTTCCCTCGAGGTGAGGACCATGGTAGAGACTCCACAGATGAAAGCAGCGAGCAGAGGGAGGGAGGCATTGATAGCAGAACAAGTTTTGATATTCCAGCATCCCGGAGTCACCTCTTCACTGGTGATGTTGAGACTGGTGTTTTGCGTGTACTTTTTAATCACGCTGCCAGTTGAGGACTTGTGAGGTGTCTGTTTCTCAAACTAGACACTCTAATGTACTTGTCTTCTTGCTCAGTTGTGCACTGGGGCCTCCTACTCCTCTTTCTATTCTGGTTAGAGCCAGTTTGCGCTGTTCTGTGGTGGGAGGAGTACACAGCCTTGTACGAGATCTTCAGTTTCTTGGCAATTTCTCGCATGGAATAGCCTTCATTTCTCAGAACAAGAACAGACTGACGAGTTTCAGAAGAAAAAACATTGTTTCTGGCCATTTTGAGCCTGTAATCGAACCCACAAATGCTGATGCTCCAGATACTCATCTAGTCTAAAAAAGGCCAGGTTTATTGCTTCTTTAATCAGGACAACAGTTTTCAGCTGTGCTAACATAATTTCAAAAGGGTTTTCTATGATCAATTAGCCTTTTAAATGATGCACTCGGATAAGCTAACACAACGTGCCATTGGAACACAGGAGTGATAGTTGCTGATAATGGGCAGATAATGTAGATATTCCCCCAAAAATCTGTCACTTCCAGGTACAATAGTCATTTTCAATATTAACAATGTCTACTGTACACTGTATTTCTGATCAATTTGATGTTATTTAAATGGACCAAAAAAGATATATATTTAAAAAACAAGGACATTTCAAATCAAATCAAATGTATTTATATAGCCCTTCGTACATCAGCTGATATCTCAAAGTGCTGTACAGAAACCCAGCCTAAAACCCCAAACAGCAAGAAATGCAGGTATAGAAGCACGGTGGCTAGGAAAAACTCCCTAGAAAGGCCAAAACCTAGGAAGAAACCTAGAGAGGAACCAGGCTATGAGGGGTGGCCAGTCCTCTTCTGGCTGTGCCGGTGGAGATTATAACAGAACATGGCCAAGATGTTCAAATGTCCATAAATGACCAGCATGGTCAAATAATAATAATCCCAGTAGTTGTCGAGGGTGCAACAAGTCAGCACCTCAGTAGTAAATGTCAGTTGGTTTTTCATAGCCGATCATTAAGAGTATCTCTACTGCTCCTCCTGTCTCTAGAGAGTTGAAAACAGCAGGTCTGGGACAGGTAGCACGTCCGGTGAACAGGTCAGGGTTCCATAGCCGCAGGCAGAACAGTTGAAACTTGAGCAGCAGCACGGCCAGGTGTACTGGGGACAGCAAGGAGTCATCATGTCAGGTCGTCCTGAGGCATGGTCCTAGGGCTCAGGTCCTCCGAGAGAGAGAAAGAAAGAGAGAAAGAGAGAATTAGAGAGAGCATACTTAAATTCACACAGGACACCGGATAAGACAGAAGTACTCCAGATATAACAAACTGACTCTAGCCCCCCGACACATAAACTAATGCAGCATAAATACTGGAGGCTGAGACAGGAGGGGTCAGGAGACACTGTGGCCCCATCTGATGATACCCCCGGACAGGGCCAAAGAGGAAGGATATAACCCCACCCACTTTGCCAAGGCACAGCCCCCACACCACTAGAGGGATATCTTCGACCACCAACTTGCCATCCTGAGACAAGGCCGAGTATAGCCCACAAAGATCTCCGCCACGGCACAACCCAAGGGGGGGCGCCAACCCAGACAGGAAGATCACGTCAGTGACTCAACCCACTCAAGTGAAGCACCCCTCCTAGGGACGGCATGAAAGAGCACCAGTAAGCCAGTGACTCAGCCCCTGTAATAGGGTTAGAGGCAGAGAATCCCAGTGGAGAGAGGGGAACCGGCCAGGCGGAGACAGCAAGGGCGGTTTGTTGCTCCAGAGCCTTTCCGTTCACCTTCACACTCCTTGGCCAGACTACACTCAATCATAGGACCTACTGAAGAGATGAGTCTTCAATAAAGACTTAAAGGTTGAGACCGAGTCTTCGTCTCTCACATGGGTAGGCAGACCATTCCATAAAAATTGAGATCTATAGGAGAAAGCCCTGGCTCCAGCTGTTTGCTTAGAAATTCTAGGGACATTAGGAGGCCTGCGTCTTGTGACCGTAGCGTACATGTAGGTATGTACGGCAGGACCAACTCGGAAAGATAGGTAGGAGCAAGCCCATGTAACGCTTTGTAGGTTAACAGTAAAACCTTGAAATCAGCCCTTGCCTTAACAGGAAGCCAGTGTAGGGAGGCTAGCACTGGAGTAATATGATCACATTTTTGGGTTCTAGTCAGGATTCTAGCAGCCGTATTTAGCACTAACTGAAGTTTATTTAGTGCTTTATCCGGGTAGCCGGAAAGTAGAGCATTGCAGTAGTCTAACCTAGAAGTAACAAAAGCATTGATTCATTTTTCTGCATCATTTTTGGACAGAACATTTCTGATTTTTGCAATGTTACGTAGATGGAAAAAAGCTGTCCTTGAAACAGTCTTGATATGTTCGTCAAAAGAGAGATCAGGGTCCAGAGTAACGCCGAGGTCCTTCACAGTTTTATTTGAGATGACTTTACAACCATCAAGATTAATTGTCAGATTTAACAGAAGATCTCTTTGTTTCTTGGGACCTAGAACAAGCATCTCTGTTTTGTCCGAGTTTATTAGTAGAAAGTTTTCAGCCATCCACTTCCTTATGTCTGAAACTCAGGCTTCTAGCGAGGGCAATTTTGGGGCTTCACCATGTTTCATTGAAATGTACAGCTGTGTGTCATCCGCATAGCAGTGAAAGTTAACATTATGTTTTCGAATGACATCCCCAAGAGGTAAAATATATAGTGAAAACAATAGTGGTCCTAAAACGGAACCTTGAGGAACACCGAAATGTACAGTTGATTTGACAGAGGACAAACCATTCACAGAGACAAACTGATATCTTTCCGACAGATAAGATCTAAACCAGGCCAGAACTTGTCCGTGTAGACCAATTTGTGTTTCCAATCTCTCCAAAAGAATGTGGTGATCGATGGTATCAAAAGCAGCACTAAGGTCTGTCTAGGAGCACGAGGACAGATGCAGAGCCTCGGTCTGACGCCATTAAAAGGTCATTTACCACCTTCACAAGTGCAGTCTCAGTGCTATGATGGGGTCTAAAACCAGACTGAAGCATTTCGTATACATTGTTTGTCTTCAGGAGGGCAGTGAGTTGCTGCACGACAGCTTTTTCTACAAAATAGGAAAAACGCCAAGGGGGATGAATACTTTTGCAAGGCACTGTACGTACGGTCACTGTGGAACTTATTGATGAAGCCAGTGACTGATGTGGTGTACTCCTCAATGCCATCGGAAGAATCCAGTAAGATATTACAGTCTGTGGAATCAAAACATCTGCTTCATCTGACCACTTTCTTATTAGCCGAGTCACTGTTGCTTCCTGCTTTAGTTTTTGTTTGTAAGCAGGAATCAGGAGGATAGAATTATGGTCAGATTCGCCAATTGGAGGGTGAGGGAGAGCTTTTACACGTTTCTGTGTTCGGAGAAAAGGTGGTCTAGGTTTTTTCCCCTCTGGTTGCACATTTATCATGCTTCAAGAAATTAGGTAAAACGGATTTGAGTTTCCTTGCAATAAAGTCCCTAACCACTAGGAGCGCAACCTCTGGATGAACTTTTTCCTGCTTGCTTATGGCGTATAAAGCTCATTGAGTGCCGTCTTAGTGCCAGCCTTGGTTTGTGGTGATATGTAGACAGCTACAAACATTTCAGATGAAAACTCTCTTGGCGATCAAAACCTTGAGACTTCCTTAGATTTCATACACCAGCGGTTGTTTATAAATATACATAGACCGCCACCCCTTGTCTTGCCAGAGGTCGCTGTTCTATCCTGCCGAAAAAGCTTAAAACCCTCCAGCTGTATGTTATTCATGTCGTCGTTCAGCCATGACTCGGTGAAACATAAGGTATGACAGTTTTTAATGTCCCGTCGGTAGGATATACGTGATCATAGTTTGTCTATTTTATTATCGATTGATTGTAGGTTGGCTAGTTGGACCGATTGTTAAGGTATATAACACTCTCGGCAACAGATCCTAACAAGGCACCCGGATCTTCATCCACGATACCTCCATCTCTTTCTCCTGCGAATGACAGGGATGAGGGCCTTCTCGGGCGTCTGAAGTAAATCCTTCCCATCCAACTCGTGGCAGAAAAAGTATTCCTCCAGTATTGGGTGAGTAAATCGCTCTCCTGATATCTAGAAGCTCTTTTCGGTCATAAGACACGGTGGCAGAAACATTATGTACAAAATAACTTACAAATAATGCAAAATAATATAGTAACTCATATTTAAATGTAGCAATTTAACAACAAACACGTTTACCCTGCGCATCTTTTACAGCATTCCATTGCTTCGTTGGTCAAGTTGTTTGTAAGTGATTTCCATAGGTCAGAAGTTTACATACCCTCAATTCGTATTTGGTAGCATTGCCTTTAAATTCTTTAACTTGGGTCAAACGCTTCAGGTAGCCTTCCACAAGCTTCCCACAAAAAGTTGGGTGAATTTTGGCCCATTCCCCTTGACAGAGCTGGTGTAACTGAGTCAGGTTTGTAGGCCTCCTTGCTTGCACACGCTTTTTCAGTTCTGCCCACACATTTTCTATAGGATTGAGTTCAGGACTTTGTGATGACAACTCCAATACCTTGACTTTGTTGTCCTTAAGCCATCAAGCTTTAACTTCCTGACTGATGTCTTGAGATGTTGCTTCAATATATCCACATACTTTTCCTCCCTCATGATGCCATCTATTTTGTGAAGTTCACCAGTCCCTCTTGCAGCAAACCACACCCACAACATGATGCTGCCACCCCCGTGCTTC
Organism: Salvelinus sp. IW2-2015; assembly: GCF_002910315.2. Taxonomy (NCBI): domain Eukaryota; kingdom Metazoa; phylum Chordata; class Actinopteri; order Salmoniformes; family Salmonidae; genus Salvelinus; species Salvelinus sp. IW2-2015. The sequence goes on from NW_019943827.1 coordinate 84,207, forward strand.
ACAGTTGGGATGGTGTTCTTGTCACGCACTGACCTTAGATATCTCTGTTTTTCTTATATTTTGGTTAGGTCAGGGTGTGACTAGGGTGGGTACGCTAGTTTGTATGTCTAGGGTTTTTGTATGTCATGGGGTGTTGTCATCTAGGTGTATTGTAGTGTATCTATGTGTATCTATGTTGGCCTGATATGGTTCCCAATCAGAGACAGCTGTTTATTGTTGTCTCTGATTGGGGATCATATTTAGGTAGCCATTCCTATTTGTGTTTGTGGGATCTTGTTCTATGTTTAGTTGCCTGTCTGCACTATTCGTATAGCTTCATGTTTCAATCGGTTGTTTGTTGTTAGGTGAGTTTCTGTTGATTAAAATTATGTGGAACTCTACTCACGATGCGCCTTGGTCTCATCTTTACGATGATTGTGACAGTTCTTCGGCTTGCAAGCCTCCCCCTTTATCCTCCAAACATAACTATGCTCATCATGGCCAAACAGTTCTATTTTTGTTTCATCAGATGTGTCACGTTCCTGACCTTATTTCCTTTGTTTAGCCTTGTTTAGTTGGTCAGGACGTGAGCTGGGTGGGCATTCTATGTTATGTGTTTCTATGTTGGGTTCATTGTCAGCTAGCCTGATATGGTTCTCAATCAGGGACAGGTGTTTTACGTTTCCTCTGATTGAGAACCATATTAAGGTAGGCTGTTCTCACTGTTTGTTTGCGGGTGATTGTTGCTGTGTCTGTGTTTGTTCTCCACACGGTACTGTTTCGTTCGTTCGTTTGTTCCTTCCTGTTCGTGCGTTCATTTTTATATGTTCTCAAGTTCAGGTCTGTTCACGTCGTTTATTGTTTTGTAGTTTGTTTAAGTGTTTTTCCGTCTTCGTTTACATAATAAATAAGTATGTATTCAAACCACGCTGCATATTGGTCCGATCCTTGCTCCTCCTCAGACGAGGAGGAAGACGAGCGTTACAAGATGAAAGGACATTTCTCCAAAAAGTACGATCTTTATCCCCATTTGAAGTTGCAAACCGTAGTCTGGCTTTTTTTATGGTGGTTTTGGAGCAGTGGCTACTTCCTTGCTGCATGGCATTCAGATTATGTCGATATAGGACTCGTTTTACTGTGGATATAGATACTTTTGTACCTGTTTCCTCCAACATCTTCAGAAGGTCCTTTGCTGTTGTTCTGGGATTGATTTGCACCTTTCGCATCAAAGTAAGTTCATCTCTAGGCGACAGAACGCGTCTCCTTCCTGAGCGGTATGATGGCTGCGTGGTCCCATGGTGTTTATACTTGCGTACTATTGTTTGTACAGATGAACGTGGTACCTTCAGGCGTTTGAAAATTTTTCCCAAGGATTAACCAGACTTATTATTTCCTGAGGTCTTGGCTGATTTCTTTTGATTTTCCCATGATGTCAAGCAAAGAGGCACTGAGTTCGAAGGTAGGCCTTGAAATACATCCACAGGTACACCTCTAATTGACTCAAATGATGTCAATTAGCCTATCAGAAGCTTCTGAAGCCATGGAATAATTTTCTGGAATTGTCCAAGCTGTTTAAAGGCACAGTCAACTTAGTGTATGTAAACTTTTGACCCAGTGAAATAATCTGCCTGTAAACAATTGTTGGAAAAAGACTTGTGTCGTGCACAAAGTAGATGTCCTAACCGACTTGCCAAAACTATAGTTTGTTGACAAGAAATGTGTGGAGTGGTTGAAAAAGACAGTTTTAATGACTCCAACCTAAGTGTATGTAAACTTCCGACTTCAACTGTACACAAACCATATACACACTCACTCACACACACTACATTGACACTCCCACACAAAACACACACATTCATATGCACTAAATATGCCAACACAACACACATAACACACACATGCAGACCGACAGAACACAAACAAACATACAGTGCATTCGAAAAAGTATTCAGACCCCTTGACTTTTTCCAATTTTTTTCAAATAGTTTATTTTCTTCATCAATCTACATGCAATACCCCATAATGACAAAGCAAAAACTGTTTTCAAACATTTTACCAAAAATAAAATAAAATAATTAAATATCACATGTACATAAGTATTCAGTCCCTTTACTCTTTACTTTGTTGAAGCTCCTTTGGAAGTGATTACAGCCTCGAGTCTTCTTGGGTATGATGCTACAAGCTTGGCACACCTGTATATGGAGAGTTCCTAAAATGTCTCTCTGCAGATCCTCTCAAGCTCTGTCATGTTGGATGGGGAGCGTTTCTGCACATCTATTTTCAGATCTCTCCAGAGATGTTCGATCGGTTTCAAGTTCTGGCTCTGGCTAGGCCACTCAAGGACATTCAGACTTGTCCCAAAGCCACTCATTCGTTGTCTTGACTGTGTGCTTTGGGTTGTTGTCCTGTTGGAAGGTGAACCTTCGCCCCAGTCTGAAGTCCTGAGTTCTCTGGAGCATGAAGGATCGCTCTCTACTTTGCTCCGTTCATCTTTGCCTCACTCCTGACTAGTCTCCCAATCCCTGCTGCAGAAAAACATCCACACAGTATGATGCTGCCACCACCATGCTTCACCATAGGGATGGCGCCAGATTTCCTCCAGATGTGACTCTTGCCATTCAGGCCAAATTGTTCAATCTTGGTTTCATCAGAACAGAGAATATTGTCTCGAGCATAACGATGGTGATAGGTGTGCGTAATGATAAGCAGCCTGGTGACCTCAAGGGCCAGAGAGGGGGAGCAGAAGCAGACATGACAGTGGGGGTGCTTTGCTGGTGAAACTGTCTGTGATTTATTTAGAATTCAAGGCACACTTAACCAGCATGGCTACCACAGCATCATCAACTATCATTTGTTTTTCAACAGGACAATGACCCAAAACATAACGCTCGTCGTTAGGTGGAAGAGAGGAGGACCAAAGCGCAGCGTGGTATGTTTCCATATTTATTGGAAACACTTAACAACATGAACAAAAACAATAAACAGAAAATGAAACTAACGACGCTACAGACCTGAACATGTGAAAATACAGACAACGAAGAACGCAATGAACAGGAACAATCACCCACAAACAAACAGTGAGAACAGCCTACCTAAATATGGTTCCCAATCAGAGGAAACGTAAAACACCTGCCCCTGATTGAGAACCATATCAGGCTAGTTGACAACCCAATCCAAACATAGAAACAGATAACATAGAAGCCCACCCAGCTCACGTCCTGACCAACTCAACAAGACTGAACAAAGGAAATAAGGTCAGGAACGTGACAGTACCCCCCCCCCCCCCCCCCCCCCCCAAGTGTGCGACTCCGCCGCAAAACCTGAACTATAGGGAGGTCTGGGTGGGCATCTGTCCACGGTGCGGCTCTGCTCTGGACGTGGCCCCCACCCCACCATAGTTAATCCCCGCTACCGTGGCCTCCTCTTAATGGCGACCTCCATATAACCCACTGGACTAAGGAGCAGCACCGAGCTAAGGGCAGCACCGGACTGAGGCAGCACCGGACTGGGCAAGCACCGGACTGAGGGCAGCTCCGGACTGAGGGCAGCACCGGACTGAGGCAGCTCTTGCTGGCTGCGGCTCTGCAGCTCTTGCTGGCTGGCGCTCTGGCAGCCCTGGCTGCTCTCGCAGCTCCTGCTGGCTGGCGCATGCTGCTCTCGTGCGCTGTCTGCATGGCCTCTGTGGCTCGTGCAGCTGTCTCTGGCAGCTGGCAGGCTGCGCTCTGCAGCCTGCTGGCTGGCGGCTTGGCAGCTCCTGGCTGGCTGGCGGCCTCTGGCAGCTCCTGGCTGGCTGGCGGCTCTGGCAGCTCCTGGCTGACTACGGCTATGCAGATCCTGGCTGACTGACGGCTCTGGCAGATCCGCTGCGGACTGCTCTGCAGCTCCTGTCTGCGGCGGCTCTGGCAGCTCCTGACTGACGGACGGCTCTAGCGGCTCCTGACTGACGGACGCTCTGAAGGCTCAGGACAGACGGCGGCTTCTGAAGGCTCAGGACAGACGGGCGGCTCAGACGGCGCTGGGCAGACGGCAGTGCAGCGGCGCTGGGCAGGCGGGCAGTGCAGGCGGCTGGCAGACGGGACAGTGCAGCGGCGCTGGGCAGACGGGCAGATGCAGGCGGGCGCTGGCAGACGGGCAGAGCAGCGGCGCTGGCGACGGCAGCGCAGGCGGCGCTGGCAGACGGCGACTCTGGCCGGCTGAGGCACACAGTAGGCCTGGTGCGTGGTGCCGGAACTGGTGGTACCAGGCTAAGGACACGCACCTTAAGGCTAGTGCGGGAGCAGCAACAGGGCGCACAGGGTTCTGGAGACGCACAGGAGGCTTGGTGCATGGTGCCGAACTGTGTACCGGCTGGAGACACGCACCACAGGCGAGTGCGTGGAGGAGGAACAGAGTTCTGGAGACGCACTGGAAGCCTGGTGCGTGGTGTAGGCACTGGTGGTACTGGGCTGTGGCGGGGAGGTTGCGCCGGATATACCGGACCGTGCAGGCGTACTGGCTCCCTTGAGCACCGAGCCTGCCCAACCGTACCTGGTTGAATGCTCTAGCCCGACCAGTGCGGGAAGGTGGAATAACCCGCACTGGGCTGTGTTGGCGAACCGGGGACACCATGGGTAAGGCTGGTGCCATGTATGCCGGCCCGAGGAGACGCACTGGAGACCAGACGCGTTGAGCCGGCTTCATGGCACCTGGCTCAATGCTCAATCTAGCGCGGCCGATACGTGGAGCTGGGATGTACCGCACCGGGCTAAGCACACGTACAGGAGACACCGTGTTATGCGGTAAAGCGCACGGTGTCTGCCCGTACTCACGCTCTCCACGGTAAGCTCGGGAAGTTGGCGCAGGTCTCCTACCTGACTTCGCCACACTCCCTTTTATCCCCCCCCAAGAATTTTTTTGGGCTGTCTCTCGGGCTTCCTACCACGTCGCCGTGCTGCCTCCATTTGCCGGTATCCCTCCTCACACTGCTCCAGAGAATCCCAGGCGGGCTCCGGCATTCTCCCTGGGTCGATCGCCCACCTGTCAATCTCCTCCCACGTACTGTAGTCCAGACTCTGCTCCCATGTCCATTCCTCCTTGCGCTGCTCCTGCTGCCGCTGCCTGTTACCACGCTGCTTGGTCCATTTGTGGTGGGTGATTCTGTAACGCTCGTCGTTAGGTGGAAGAGAGGAGGACCAAAGCGCAGCGTGGTATGTTTCCATATTTATTGGAAACACTTAACAACACGAACAAAAACAATAAACAGAAAATAAAACTAACGACGCTACAGACCTGAACATGTGAAAATACAGACAACGAAGAACGCAATAAACAAACAGTGAGAACAGCCTACCTAAATATGGTTCCCAATCAGAGGAAACGTAAAACACCTGCCCCTGATTGAGAACCATATCAGGCTAGTTGACAACCCTAAACCAAACATAGAAACACATAACATAGAATTCCCACCCAGCTCACGTCCTGACCAACTAAACAAGACTGAACAAAGGAAAAAAGGTCAGGAACGTGATACCAGGCTGTATACGAGCTATTTCACCAAGAAGGAGACTGAGGTAGTGCTGCATCAGATGACTTTGCCTCCATAATCACCCGACCTCAACCCAATTGAGATGGTTTGGGATGAGTTGGACCGCAGAGTGAAGGAAAAGCAGCCAACAAGTGCTCAGAATATAGAGGAACTCCTTCAAGACTGTTGGAAAAGCATTCCAGATGAAGCTGGTTGAGAGAATGCCAAGAGTGTGCACAGCTGTCATCAAGGAAAAGGGTGGAAGAATTTCAAATGTCAAATATATTTAGTAGGTGTCCAAACTTATGACTGGTACTGTACATACGAACAATATAAGGTATAGACACTGAGTATACCAAACATTAGGAGCACCTTCCTAATATTGAGTTGCACCGCCCTCCCCCCTTTTGCCCTTGGGACATGGACTCAAGAAGGTGTCGAAAGTGTTCTAAAGGGATGCTGGCGCATGTTGACTCCAATGCTTCCAACAGTTGTGTCAAGTTGGCTGGATGTCCTTTGGGTGGTGGAGCATTCTTGATACGAACTATGAACAACAAAAAAATCATACATTTTTTTTCTTTAAATAGAGTAAATTGACTTTGTGTGGTTGTCATCCCTCAAAATGTATTACATATGTACAGTAGCATGGATATATCCAAATAAATGTCACAATAAAAAAGCTTTAAAAAATGCAAAAGCCGCTACCTTGGTGTTATTCTATTTGCAGAATTGGCATGACTGTGTTGGCAATAGTTGGCTAGCTAGCAAGCAAGGGATAAGAACATTGCCAGCCTGCATAGCAATCAAACAAATACAATGAACAACAAGTCCGCTTCTCTAGCAACCTAACCGATAGAACCAACAACCAGGTTTAGTGGAAGGATGAAATAGTACGCATTTACTTATCAAAATTGAAATCTCTATAAAAATGTCATTTTTACATGTAAATGTGTGCTTCTTTTCTTTGGCAAAGGTGGTATAATCAGGAATAACACCTCCGCTCTATACATTATCTGGAACTAATTAACTCGGGCAGTACCAAGTCGTCCATTATTTCCAGTTAATATACAAAGCGTCAGTGTTTAAACCTTACATGTATGTATGTGTTTATGTAAATGTATCTCTCTCTCTGGGTATATCCGCCATTTCTTTGCTGTGTTCAGTCCTCTCCTTTCTACCTCCATCTCTGTCTGGTGCAAGCTGCAGCCAGCTTAAGACAAACCTCTCTGCCTCTCCATCTGTAGCCTTGGATGTGAAAGTGTTTCTCCTGACAGCACCTTCGAATAACAGAAAAAAATTGCAAAAAAAATGGTCCGAGTTTGACACCACCCAAAAATCCTGGAATCACAATCCAGACCTCAAATGGGAAGCACATCAACCACAGAGGTTTTCAATTTCAACACTGACTCAAACAGATCGAGAGGTATAAATGTGCATGTTGTAGTGCCACTGTGTGGTCAATCTGAATGTGCTTGCATATGTTGAGTCTTGACAGGGTTTGGAACATGTGTACCAAGTCTGGTTACAATACACATATCCATGTCTGATTTACATGCATTAATGTGCCAGACCATGCCCACATTAATGTTTATTGGTCAGTTGTTTGACATACTAGTTTGGAAAATATTGCATTGAAAGATCTTGGTCCATAGATGCCATATATCAAGTTTAATCCAGATCTCCTCTGTGGTTACAGAAGAGATGTCATTTAAGTGTTTTTCAAAAATGCTAAATTGCGGAAAATCCATCATGGCAAATTTGTTCCTTGTGAGAAGAACATTTTTGGGTTCCTATGCACAGAATTTCATGACTCTAGATCAAGGCTGTGTCATAATAGTATTCCAATTCCTAATATAATCGTCAGGCCACTGTCTGTCTCTCACACAAGTCTCTCTTATCTTGTGTTCCCTGCCCAGTATTCATGGATACAGCTCTCCGATGATTAAGATATGGTCCGTGCTATCCAGTATCTTATGGACTTCCCTATCGTATTGAAGTTGACATTTAAAATGGTTAAGGTTAGGTAAGGAATTTGGTTATGTGTAAGGTTAGGGTAAGAGTTAAGGTTAGGGTTATGGTTTAGGGTAGGGACATTCCAAGGATCCCTACCCCACATATAGCAGCTATGGATGCAAGGACTGGCCATCTATTATATAAAAATAACAGTTTTAATAATGTTTTGAGCCTATACACACTGTTTGTTTTCAGTTAATCAGGCCATTCTATGGTTCTGATTGGAAAGAACAGTCCAACTAAGCCCAACAAGCATTTATAACTTATTTTCTTCAAGAATCAATGGGTGACTAGTGAAAATCTACTCGCCCTTGAACAGTTTTCACATTTGAGATTGACTGCTTTACTGTCCAGCCTTGGACACAAGCTCAGGCTGCCAGCCTTCAGATTCACCTTTTGAGTTTTTGGCGCACGTTGGTGGAAAGTGGAGACAGTCCGTCAGAGAGGCTGAGGGTGTAGAGACAGAGTCTCCTGGTAGGGAGACAAACAAGAAGACATGTATTGTCGAGAACATTGCATTACATTCAAGTGAGGAATGCGATCAGCTGGAAACACTAATCATTCAACCTATAGAATGTTGTTTTACATTATACTTATAGTTTCTTTAAAAAATTCATAGATTTTCTCTTTCAAGACAGCAGCTGATTGACTCATTGACTGTATAGGGTCAAGCATGAATAGTTTCACAAAACTATTTATTGTTTTGTGGTCGACCACTAGCTAGATCCAAATAATTCAGGTAGCTAACGTCACACAGTGTCACGACTTACGCCGAAGTCGGCCCTTCTCCTTGTTCGGGTGGTGTTCGGCGGTCGACGTCACCGGCTTTCTAGTCACCATCGATCCATTTTTCTATTTTGTTTTGTTTTGTCTGTATTATAAACACCTGGTTTCAATTCCCTATCATGTTCCCTATTTAACCCTCTGGCATTCATTTCTGTTTTGTCAGTGATTGTTTGTTGCGTTAGTGGTTGTTGTTATTACGTGTGTGTTTGTTATTATTCCATTTGAGGAATTTTGCTGAAATTTTGAGTAAACGCTGTGGTTTCGCTCAACACCTGTGTCCTGCGCTTGACTCCGCTACTTCTCTGCACACAACCCTGACACACAGATCCACCGGGACCATTTATAAAAAAAGATATATTGTATGTGTTACCGTAATTCAGAATTAGCTGAGATGAAACTAAATAAACCATTATCATCATTGAATTTTGGGGAGCTCTTTGCCATATCCGCTCGAGACCAGTTGGGGTCGCACGAGTCCTTTGTGACTCACTGGAAATAGCTAGCTAGCTAGCGTAGCTAACTGTGAATGTTAGCTGGCTAGCTATGTTAACCGGGTTCTTGCTTGCCTAGTCTTAGCTAGACTGCCGATGTTTTACAAATAAAAACACTAGCTAGCGCAATTAGCTACCTAATATCACATAGGCTACACCCTAAACGTATTGACTTAGCTAGCGACCTCTGCTCTAACAGTTAGCTAAGATAGCTAACTAAAATGAACGTCAGCTGACATTAACGGAGACACTTGACAACAACCATTACCAGTCCAGAAATTAAGCTAGCTACAATGTCACAAACTAATTAGCAACTGCGAAGAGATACACTACTACAAATACAATAGCTACAATTACCTATTATGAACTCTTTGCTATCTTTTCTGGCTGGCCTTGACTTTAAACCAACTGACGGACTCTCACAACGACCATTGGAAAGTCAGGCAGGCTCGAGCTGCAAGGCAAACGGCTCTAGCAGCAGAGGCCACCACTGCTGGATCGTGTGTTTTTGGTTCCATAAGAGGTGACGCTATTAAGGACACTTAAGCAAGCATTGATCTTGGCAATTGCCGATACATGTATGCTGCTATTTACTATGTTGAAAATGACAATAACAGATGTTAACACAGACAGGAAATAGTAGCCTATTGTTGACTTGGTGATGTGAGGTTTCAATCTTGAATCAAACTTTGTCTATGTTTAGGTTCAGCAAAAATTTGGTGTGCAACCTTGGGTTATGACAAAGAAACACTATGACAGAGTTACACAGTTGTTGATACAGATAATAACTTACATTGTTTAGATACGCTGTTTTATTTTCTTCTGTCTTCTCAGAATCCGCAGGCAGCCCATAGCTACTGTCAAAAGTTCCATGCAAGAAAATGTTCGATGTCTCACAATTATGAGGTGTGCAAAAATAATAAATGTGACATTTAAGCAGACGATTTTTCCAAAGCGATAGTATGCATGCATTAATTTAACGTTTGTAGCCCCGGGAATCGGACCCACAATCATGACGTTTGGAGCGCCATCATTTTTTTCCATTGACTATCATGGTCCTTATTTATTTTGCTATTTTAATATGCTATTGACTAAATTTGTAACAGTTGAAGAGGCTATTGCAATAACTCAACATGGATGGTTGTAGGCTCCATCACTCCTTCAGCCTAGGTAGCAAATTATCAAATGGGAGATATAGGCCTATGCGTTCCTCAAGGCTATGCTCTGTGGTCGCCGGGCACGCTGCACTATTGATATCACTAGGTCTACATTTTTAGAAAATAAAATTATTCTATCTAGGCTACAAAAACACAGTGCAATGAGGAATTTATTGTTATTAGTACTCAACTATTGTCTAGGCGGTAAACGGCAGTGATGTACGCTAATTTGAATAACTTCTGAAACGTCCTTTTGTGTTTCATGCCGAAATAAAGCCCTGATTATACAATGATTTGGATCCAGTTATAGGTTTATTTTAGATTTTCGTTTACAAGGTCCAGAAAGTTACATTAGGCCACTGTTGTTTTCTTTTTTGGGATGTATCAGCGTTTACAGAAAGGCCTATCATAGAAAAATAGGCTATAGCCTATGACACTGAGATGTGCTGTCTGTCGTGGATCATGTATCCGAAGTCATCCTATAATTAACGTGGCCACCAGCATATGCCTAAAACTTGCTAGTGCCATTATATTAAGCCAGGATTGGCCAAAGGACTGAGTGGGATTTTCAAAGAAAATCATTTATAGCATAGGGTCTTTCTCCATCTAATAGCCAAATGGGCCAAATATTAGCTTGCAAATGACCTAGCAAATTCGAGGTGAAAATATTACATTAATTCGTTTTTTTATTCTTCCATCACCTGCAGAATAAAATCCTCATAACATGCTGACCAGACCGGACACGTCGCGTGCGCGAGCGTTTCAAAATCAATTTAGAAATCTATGTTATTCAATTATTGCACCCACACTGCTCGCGCGCCAACGAGCGTCTGCATTGCCAAGGGCTAAAATAGAAGTCCTTTCTATTTCTGACGCAGATCGCGCTGCAAGTCCTGCCTCTCCCATCTCCTCATTGGTTTATAGAAGCAGGTACCCACGTGCCATCTCCTCATTGGTTATACCCACGTGGGTGATTGAAAGACGAACTGTTTTGCCAGTTGTCGTGGTAATACTATGAAAGTGTAGATGCCAATCACCATATAAGTTCAAAGATGAAAAAGCCTGGAAGGAAGAGAGATGACTAGAAACGATTCGGTTTATCGTTTTATGTGTGGATTAATTGTCGGAGTAGAGGACCTTGTGCATTTCAGGTAAAATAACAACTCAATGTTTTTAACCCAGGACAAATTAGCTAGCAACAGCAAGATAGCTAAATAGGACAAATTAGCTAGCAAGTGCAAGCTAACTAGCTTAATTGCCTTACATGTTTAATGTTTTTCGACCTGTCCCCAAATGAATGTCATTGGTGCAGAGCGCAGCTGGTTTGGGTTCCGTGTAAGGCTGGCGCACGTGCGCAGCCGGTTTGGGTTCCGTGTAAGGCCCTACTTCTGAAAAAGTTAATCAGGCCAGATATGCCAAAGTGGACTAAGCCCGAGTCCCATTAGCAGGAACCCAGAATAATATGATTCTACCGGACTCTGGAAGAGCTCGGCTCGTATGAAACCTCCCCCAACCCCCACCCCGAGTCCGAGTCGATGCAGAGTCCGGAGTCTCAAACGGAATAGGCCCGAACCCATCGTGTTGGCTGGGCTCTCTCTCTCATCCAACTACACTGTGCCAGACAGTGAAGCTCACCATCTTAACCCAATAACTCTCTCCTGGCTTTGCAGTATATACAAACACTGTTGCATCCTCATTCATAAATACTACCTCCTTAAACAAACAACAATACACTGTTAGCACAGAGGACCATCATGAAAAGGGCCTCAAGTCATCCCAGACAGTGTGATGAGCAGACCCGAGATTGCATCATGCACAAACCCTGCAAACTCAGGGGACACAAACGCTGCACACTGAGCATGTGCGATTGACCGAGGAAACAAATAACACTCAAATGAGAGCGAGAGAGAAGGAAATTACATTACAGTCATAGCCAGGCAGATCGTTCAAGATTGACTTTGAAATTGGATTGAAGTACATGTCGTGAGGATATCGGGAAATGCCTTCAAAACCGGCCACGTTTGGAGAAACTGAAAGATGCTGAGCAGGAATCAACCCAGAGTGTCAAAATCACTTTGAAATTTGACATTTGGAGCAACTTAGATATTTGGAGAAATGTGGATGAACGTCAGAATCTGAAGTCGCTCTGGATAAGAGCGTCTGCTAAATGACTTAAATGTAAATGTAACGTCAAATTTGTAAAACTGTAAGATCTTGTTTGTCATAAAGCTGCTTACTTACATGGCTGTGCGTAGGAACTCATTTAAACTATTTTTCAAAGTGTCAATGTTGAATAATCACATATCACAATCCTGCAATAAAGAGGGGAAATGGTTATGTCTCTAATGTGTCTATGTTTCTGTGTTGTATTCTCAAATGAACATTTCCTTTTTGTCTAGCTGTAAGACATCCAATCTGTTTTATTTGATTGTCTCTCTCAGTATATCAGCTATGTGAATCCATAGGCCTGCAGTATAATGGCATTATTGGCCTTATGAGCATCTGTCATTTGAAGCAGAGAATAGCTCAATTCACACATGGTTTACATGTTGAGCTATAGGTTCTTAATTCAAAACGATAACAGTAAACACTGTATATGACGCAAACCATATACCAGATTTTGTACATCCTTTTTTAATTGCTGATATATACAATTGTTTAATGCAAATTCAACCCTTGTAATTTAGGTTCAGTATAAAAATCAGGAGATGAGTATTACATCGAACATTTAAGGTTAATTCTATTTTATTTCATTAGCAATGTTGCTCGCAAAAAGGTTGCAGTTGTTTCATAGAACGACAGTACGTGGTTGATACATGTATCACTGACCCTGGATAAGCTAGCCACTGTGCTATCACAGCTAACCTTTTAGGCCAATAATATGTTATTTTTATTAACATTATGTTGGCATTATAATCGTGAGAGAGATTGAACTAGCTAAACTAACTAGTTATTCCTAGGTAGTTTACAAGGACAGCTAACTTTTCTCAAAGCAAACCTCATTGTGGCCAGCTACTTCTGGTCCCTTATGCTAGGCTTTACAGCCAAATATCACTTCAGAAGCATCAACATTACAAAATATTGATATAGCCAGCATTGTAGACCATTTCTCCCCTCTTGCTGCAACTTTCTCATCTTGAAATAACATAGAAATTCAGTGAGAACCAGCGTGCTGCAAACGTTCTAAAATGTTTTGTCATCAGTGCCTGTTTGGATGAAAAAAAAATCCTCATGCACTGTTACTCCTACGGCACTAATCTGGTTAGCGTCTTTGGAGCTCCATCCAAGCAAGGCATTTAATTGGTTTGACGTGTTGCGTGGCATCACTGATTTAGACCGGGTTCCGACATGGTTCGCGATGAGGCTACCTCATATCAAACGTGTTTAGATATTCTTGTTTGCTTTAAATGAGGCCAATACTACAGCCTGATGGTATTTTGCTCACATTTCTTTCACCTCTTTGAGAAGTTACTCAATGCAACATATATCACTACCTGCATCCGAATCCTTCGATGATTCTGACATATCAGTCACTGAATCACTTAGTCAATTCCAGGCTTATGGCACACCATCCACCAAAAATATCAGTTTACTTGGTATCACTAAAATAACATGCCCATTCGATTTGGAGCACAATGGTGCATTTTGCTGTGTTGGTTTGGGGCCAAAAAGCCACTTGAAAGTCACATGGTGGAAAAGCCCTACTGTCAATATTGGCCTAGTTACCACGGCCACATCGCTAAAGTCAACTTGATACTCTGAACAACGGCGTTGTCGTTGGTGGTGTCATCCAAACATACCATCGATTGTGTAGAGGACATCACACACTCGAGAGGAGAACACTTGTGTATGTATGTGTGTGTGTAAACAAACCGATACAACACAGTGATAAGCCCACCTTGCTCCCTAATCTCATACTGCCACTGGCTATCTTTCCTATTTATTCACTCTGTTTGTTGCTCCCTGTTTTGTTGGTGTGTTTGTTTGTGGCCGCATTTGCTTTGTTGATCTGCTCCCATATGAATCAACAGAGGTGTACTTTCCCATTCCGCAAATAAAGGGGTGTAATGTTGTTTTTCAATCTCTACCCAAAAGAGCCATTGTTCACTGTTTCCTCCAACAATGGGGATGAGATGTACTTCTATTACTGGGAGAATGTCCCAAACAAGTCAGTTTGGGAGATTTTGTTAGGTTGTCTACCATTGCCTTTTTCCCCACGAGATCCTACGATACAACTGTAAAGATATTTCAACATAACATGCAATTTATTCTTTCAAGTCATCTGTCAAATTGAGAGTATTGAACAGACATAAAAAACTATGACCGCATTGGTGATGAATAGTGTTCTATTCAAAACCTGAAATTTCAATGTTTACAATTCCAGAGAACTGATGCGGTTCCATAAATCATAAGCAGTGTACAAGCCTTCAAAATCATGTTTTGAGAGAAGGAGTTCAGAGGCTACTTATTGCAAACCTTTTGGGGGAAATTTGCAACATATGGTAATGTTAGATCAGTAAACTTCATTCCCAATTAATATTTTTATTTTGCATAATGCTTTGACTACATCCACAAAAACAACTTAACCACATCTATTTTTCTACCCAACGTACGTGGTCAGGCCTGAAATGTAAAATACATCCTGACCAACAGAATTCTGAAGACATTTTTCTTCAATAAGTTGTGGAAGATCTTGTATGCACATATGCATGCACGTATATTTGTATCAATGAGAACCAAAACACTAATAATCCCTTCTTTGTTTCAGATAGTGCCCTATACCCCACCTCGTAAAAAGAATGAGAGAGGAAGAGAGTGAGTTGCGTTGGAGTAACTGTAGAGTGGGGGTTTATTGATTTCAGTAAGAAGACGTGTGGAGTGTATTACAGAATGATGACTGCTTCATGGGAGGTCAACAAGAAATCAATTAGAAATGATATTAGCACTTCGATTGGCTGGGCCCAGCTACTGCACACCGAGCCTGGGCCTGGAAAACAAGGGAAGGATGTATTCCTGCGGGAATTCTCTGGAGCAAAACGGAGGGAAAAGGAGGGAAAATAATCCAAGGATTAAACATGGACTTGGTCTGTCAGTCACAGCCTAAATAAGGGGAGAGAAAGACGGAATGAAGGGACACTGAGGTGACTGATCTTTGTTGGGACTCTCGCATTGTTCCCAGAATACCAATAGCTCCCTAGCTAGAGTGTCAGTCACGAATAAACCCGCTTTTTGTCTTTCCAAACATGTCGGCCATGACACACAACAACTCGCTATACTGCTTTACCACAGACTCTTTTTCACGACTGCATCCATAACAGCATTACTTATTGATGACCTCTATATACCCCATAACAACGGAGCAGATTTCGTGTACCATGTACTGAGGAAGTCGTCTTATTCACCCAGATGAATAATAGAACAATGTTTGGCTTGATCAGAGCACTAACTGTTCTGCAGGAAAAACAACAACATAATGTCACAGGGCGGAATATTGAGAGGATATAAGAGGAAATGCCGGACGCAAAGGCAATGTATTCCACTAGGGTATTTTGCAGCATGGCGCACAGTGCCTGTTTGAAAATGGAGGAAACCGTTTAGGGATAGATTTGCCATATGTTTGTTACTAAGAAAACCACATCGGCACGCAATTTCTTTTCAGGGCCCCCATACTGCATAATGAGGATGAAAAACTGATTCACTGTTTGGGGTAAGTTTATTAAACACAAGTGAAATCACAAAAAATGTATATCTGGACCATTCTATAACATACCATTTACATAAAAAAATTAGATTTGGTTGTAAAAATGAACATTTCTCCTTAAAGCCATTTACCAATGCAGCCATGAAGTCTCCCAACAGGAAAAGGAGAGTTAGTGACAAGTTAATTGGAGATCTGGGAGCCATTGGGTCTTGGTCCTGATGTGTAGGCCAGACGGGCAGGGTGGTATGTTGGCTAATTCCTCTTTGTCCCCCTGCTCAGGAAAGGCTCCTGGGAGAGTTACAGGGCCAGTTGAAGAAAGTACGTCTACAATCTCTGTGTCCAAACTCCAGCCAATCTCGTAGTTACTGAATAAGCTTTTGACTGAAATGGCCTCAGGGTGGTTATTTTGGTTTGTGAAGAAATTATATTGAACAAAATTATAAACGCAACATGTAAAGTGTTGGTCCCATGTTTCATGAGCTGAAATAAAAGATCCCCATAATTGTCCATGCCCAGAAATATTATTTCTCTAAAATGTTGTGCTCAAATTTGATTACATCCCTGTTAGTGAGCATTCTTCCTTTGCCAACAAAATCCATCCACCTGACAGTTATGGCATATCAAGAAGATGACAGGTGCACCTTGTGCGGGGACATTAAAAGGCCATTCTAAAATGTGCAGTTTTGTCACAGGTCTCAAGTTTTGGGGAGCGTGCAATTGGCATGCTGACTGCAGGAATGTCCAAATCTCTACCATAAGCTGCCTCAAGTTGTTTTAGAGAATTTGTCAGTATGTCCAACCGGCCTCACAAGCCAGCCCAGGACCTCCACATCTTACTTTTTTACCTGTGGGATCGCTGAGACCAGCCACCCGTACAGCTGATGAAACTGTGGGTTTGCACAAACTGTCAGAAATCGTCTCAGGGAAACTCATCTGCGTGCTCGTAACCGAATTCAGTCAGCAAATGCTCACCTTCGATGGCCACTGAGATGCTGGAGAAGTGTGCTCTTCACAAATGAATCCCGGTTTCAACTGAAACGGGCAGTATAGCATCGTGTGGGTGAGCGGTTTGCTGATGTCAACATTGTGAACAGGACTGCACCGTGGTGGCAGTGGGGTTATGGAATGGGCAGGCATAAGCTATGTATAATGAACACAATTGCATTTTATCAATGGCCATTTGAATGCACAGAGATACCGTGATGAGATCCTGAGGCCCATTGTCGTGCCATTCATCCTCTGCCATCACCTCAGGTTTCAACACGATAATGCACGGCCCCATGTCACAAGGATGTGTACACAATTCCTGAAAGCTAAAAATGTCCCAGTTCTTCCATGACCTGCATACTCACCAGAAATGTTTTTGATGCTCTGGATCGACGTGTATGACAGCGTGTTCCAGTTCCCGTGCTGCATGAGGCAAAAAGTGGCACCAGATACTGACTGTTTTTTTTATCCACGCCCCTTTTTTAAGGTATCTGTGACCAACAGATGCATATCTGTATTCCCAGTCATGTGAAATCCATAGATTATTTATTTCAATTGACTGATTTCCTTATATGAACTGTAACACAGTAAAATCTTTGAAATTGTTGCATGTTGCGTTTATATTTTTGTTCAGTGTATTTTTCAATATGTTTTGGAACAACCACCCAACACTGTTAATGCAGTCAAAATTGACCCTGCTTCAACTTGCTGATGTCTTATCTTGCATAGTTAGCTCTTACAGAGTATTCAAAGATAAACATGATATGGTTGCAATTTACAATTTCCTGTTACTTTGCTAGACTTTCAAATGCAACATTTTGCATTGGCCATTGGAACTCTTGACTTACTACGCTAATCAATAATAGGCGAAAACCTTCTAACAATCCCCAGATCAATGTTTTGAATGGGGGACTAGTTCATTTGTACATCATTTTCAAGATAAATTCTGATTCCTTTATGGTTTCTCATTGACTGTCTATGGGCTAAAGTTATGTATAAGAATAGAAGGTAAAGGGAGCAGAGTGAATGCTCGCTGCCAAATTGACGTGAACATTTTTATCACGATTAAGAACCACATATGCTTATACCTGGATACCAACATTCTTGTTAGCATCTTTCCGCTACAACAATACAATTCAGATAGACACGTATTCCAGAGAGTTGTGTTCAACACATTCCCTCCTATCTTCTCTACATGAATTATTCATCTCTCCTTTAGGGAGACATTGGATTTATAGCATTGAATATCTCCTGTATGTCCCAAATGCTAACCTACTCCCTATATAAACTCTATATAACATGTGTTTATTTTCATGTGTAAATATTTGTATAAACATAACATGATTCAACAACTGAGAGATAAACTGAACATGTTCCACAGATATGTGACTAACAGAAATGGAGTAATGTGTCCCTGAACAAAAGGGAGGTCAAAATCCAAAGTAACAGTGGCCACTAGCTGCATTAAGTACTGCAGTGCATCTCCTCCTCATGGACTGCACCAGATTTGCCAGTTCTTGCTGTGAAGTGTTACCCCACTCTTCCACCAAGGCACCTGCAAGTTCCCGGACATTTCTGGGAGGAATGGCCCTAGCCCTCACCCTCCGATCCAACGGGTCCCAGAAGTGCTCAATGGGATTGAGATCGGGCCTCTGACAACACTGACATTCCTGTCTTGCAGGAAATCACGCACAGAACGAGCAGTATGGCTGGTGGCATTGTCATGCTGGAGGGTCATGTCAGGATGAGCCTGCAGGAATTGTTCCACATGAGGGAGGAGGATGTCTTCCCTGTAACGCACAGCGTTGAGATTGACTGCAATGACAACAAGCTCAGTCCGATGATTCTGTGACACACTGCCCCAGACCATGACGGACACTCCACCTCCAAATCGATCCCGCTCCAGAGTACAGGCCTCGGTGTAATACTCATTCCTTCGACGATAAACGTGAATCCGACCATCACCCCTGGTGAGACAAAACCACGACTCGTCAGTGAAGAGCACTTTTTGCTAGTCCTGTCTGGTCCAGCGACGGTGGGTTTGTGCCCATAGGCAACGTTGTTGCCGGTGATGTCTGGTGAGGACCTGCCTTACAACAGGCCTACAAGCCCTCTGTCCAGCCTCTCTCAGCCTATTGCGGACAGACTGAGCACTGATGGAGGGATTGTGTTTTCCTGGTGTAACCCGGGCAGTTGTTGTTGCCATCCTGTACCTGTCCCGCAGGTGTGATGTTTGGGTGTATCGATCCTCTGCAGATGTTGTTACASGTGGTCTGCCACTGCGAGGATGATCAGCAGTCCGTCCTGTCTCCCTGTAGCGCTCTCTAAGGCGTCTCACAGTACGGACATTGAAATGTATTGCCCTGGCCACATCTGCAGTCCTCATGCCTCCTTGCAGCATGCCTAAGGCACGTTCACGCATATGTGCAGGGACCCTGGGCATCTTAGTTTTGTGTTTTTCAGAGTCAGTAGAAAGGCCTCTTTAATGTCCTAAGTTTTCGTAACTGTGACCTTAATTGCCTACCGTCTGTAAGCTGTTAGTGTCTGACCGACCGTTCCACAGGTGCATGTTCATTAATTGTTCATGGTTCATTGAACAAGCATGGGAAACAGTGTTTAACTTCTCTGCGCTACGGATCCCTTTTACGGGATCACTTTCCTAAACAACCGCTAGAATTGCAGGGCGCCAAATGCATAAATATTACTAAAAATATTTATAATCATGCAATCATAAGTGAAATATACCAAAACACAGCTTAGCTTGTTGTTAATTGTCACGATTGTCCATGGGAGAGAGAGAGGACCAAGGCGCAGCGTGTAAAAAATACCTCTTCTCTTTATTTAGAAGATAACCAACGAAGCAAAAACAACAAAWAGATAACCGTGAAGCTCTAACCGACAAAATGCAAACATGCAACCTTGACACAGACCTAGACATAGAACAGAACTAGACATAGAACAGAACTAGACAATGACCCAACAAAAACATGATGCCCATGGCCGCCTAAAATATGGCTCCCAATCAGAGACAAATGAAAGACATCTGTCTCTAATTGAGAACCACTCAGGCAACCATAGACATACCTAGAACATTCACTCAACCATAGACATACCTAGAAACACTCACTCAACAACTATACTAAACATAAACCCAACTACTCTCATAAACCCCCTAAACCTTACATCCACCCTAGACACAACAAAAACCACATACATTCCCCATGTCACACCCTGACCTAACCAAAATACTTAAGAAACCAAAGAATACTAAGGCCAGGGCGTGACAGTTAATACACCTATCGTGTCAGATTTTGAAAATATACTTTACAGCGAAAGAAATCCAAGCTTTTGTGAGTGTAGCAATCAGTGCTACAACAGCTAGCCCCAAATTAGCATGGTCACGAAAGTCAGAAAAGCAATAAAATTTATCGCTTACCTTTGATAATCTTCGGATGTTTCCACTCACGAGACTCCCAGTTACACAACAAATGTTCTTTTTGTTTATCACAAAAAAACGCCATTTGGGTTGCGCGTTATGCTGAGAAAACTACAGCCTCGTTCCGGTCCTGAAAGAAGATGAAAATTCCCAAACGTATCAGATGAACTTCTTGCCACTAGGGGGGTGCCATTTCGACATAGTCCAAATTCGTCTCCAAATTAAACTGCCTCGTACTCAATTCTTGCTCGTACAATATGCATATTATTATTACTATTGGATAGAAAACACTCTCTAGTTTCTAAAACCGTTTGAATTATGTCTGTGGGTGAAACAGAACTCGACTTAGAGCAATTTTCCTATGTGTATGTCAGAATTCAGAATTGTACTGGCTGTTCTGAGACCTGTGTATTAATTTGCCTGTCCTCTATTGGTTAAGATGCACTGCATACGCCTTCCCCTGGGTGTCAGCAAATAGGGAGACTTGAAATTGACTTTCTGCGTAGTTCCCAAAGGTTATAAATTGATTGGAATCACGGTGGCCATTCTTTTGGATCTTCGCTCGGGCGCAAAGAGGAGCTTTGCGTATCGTTGTGGAAGCTCTGGTTTTAGCTCCTTAGATAATTCCGGTCATGTTTTTATTCGATATAAGCTTTAAAGACATCATAATCTTGTTATTTTGAACCDAATTATTTCAGTTTATATCAGTTTATTGCAATTTTCTGGCATTTCTTTGTGACGCACTTTCAAGAGTTGGACACTTTTCCTGTACATGCCGAACGTTAGTGGCCATTTCGACAGGACAAGAGGACATCTTTCGACCAAAAGACGATTAGACCGGAGAAAGGACACATTGCCCAAGATTCTGATGGAAGCTCAGCTAATAGTAAGAACTATTTATGCTGATAAATCGTTGTTCTGTTGAAAAATGTTAAACGCATAAGCTGCCATTTTTTGGGGGGTAGCTTCGCTTTGGCGCAACTTGTATTGCGCAGTAAGGTTCATTTTAAAAATGTAATTCAGTGATTGCATTAAGAACTAATTTGTCTTTCAAATGCTGTCCACGCTGTATTTTTTAGTCAAGTTTATGATTATTTAATGATTAGACTAAGTCACTCTCCAAGATGGCGCCCGACATTTTCTGCCCAGTTTAGSYACTTTTCTCATTGTATAACCACGATTTTTGTGGCTAAATATGCACATTTTCGAACAAACTCTATATGCATTGTGTAATATGATGTTACAGGACTGTCATCTGAAGAATTCTGAGAAGGTTAGTGAAAAAATKWATATATTTTGGTGGCGATAACGTTATCGCCCCYTTTGCMTTGATTYMATGCTGGGGTGATGTTAGCTCATGTGGTATGCTAATATAACGATATATTGTGTTTTCGCTGTAAAACACTTAGAAAATCAGAAATATTGTCTGGATTCACAAGATCTGTGTTTTTCAATTGCTGTACGCTGTGTATTTTTCAGAAATGTTTTAAGATGAGTAATTAGGTAATACACGTTGCTCTCTGTAGATATTCTAGTCGCTTTGGGTGAGTTTTGTGATAGTGGCTGCAATGTAGAACTGTGATTTGTACCTGAAATATGCACATTTTTCTAAAAAATGCTTAGGAGCCCTATAGGTCTTGGTCAAAAGTGCTGCACTATATAGGGAAAAGGGTGCCATTTGGGATGTGACTCCTTCATCATTGGTGATTCTGAGGGTATAAACACTGGGTGTGATGAAACATAAAGCAGAGTGAAAATGAACTCTCTAACAAAGAATTCTATTGCAACTTCTTAAGGATCCTTTGTTTGTTTTTTTTGTTGTTTTTTCTCGCCTAAAATGACATGCCCAAATCTAACTGCCTTTAGCTCAGGACAAAGGATATGCTTTTTTTAACCTGATGAGGACCAGGGGGTGCTGTTTCACTTCGGGGGAAAATCGTATGCAATTTAAATGGCCTCGTACTCAATTCTTGCTAGTACAATATGCATATTATTATTACTATTGGATAGAAAACAACCTCTAGTTTCTAAAAACGTTTGAATTTTTTCTCTGAGTGGAACAGAAGTCATTTGGCAGCACTTTCCCTGACCAGGAAGTAGAATGCAAGATGTCTATGCTCGCTTCAACGCTCTGCCTATACATGGTCATGCCACGTATGACCCGAAACACACCTCATACGCCTTCCTCTGGGTGTCAAGAGGACGTCAGAGGAGAAATTTTGTGTTTATCTTGTTCTGACGTGAAATAAGACCTATTTCTTTGAAAAAAATTTGTATTAGAACTTTATACAATAAAAATGTCACATTTTTCAAAAAACATATGCCCTCA
>NW_019943827.1:107168-132204 GCF_002910315.2 Salvelinus sp. IW2-2015
CATATGCTATACAATAAATATGTTATCAGACTGTCATCTTATGAAGTTGTTTCTTGGTTAGTGGCTATATATATATCTTTATTTGGTCGAATTAGTGATAGCTGGTGATGGAGTAAAAAACTGATGGTGTTAGAAAGTGGTGTCTTTTGCTAACGTGGTTAGCTAATAGATTTACATATTTTGTCTTCCCTGTAAAACATTTTAAAAATCGGACATGTTGGCTTGATTCACAAGATGTGTACCTTTTCATATGCTGTATTGGACTTGTTAATGTTAAATTTGTTAAATTTTAAATTTTAGAAATTTTAAATTTCTAAAAAACATTTTTTTGAATTTCGCGCTCTGCCTTTTCAGTGGAATGTGGGAGGAGTTCCGCTAGAGGAACGGGGGAGTGAGACAGGTTACATTCCATTTGTAAGGAAACACTTTGAAGTGGAAATGTTAAATTGACGTATGAGAATATAACACATTAGATCTGGTAAAAGATAATACAAAGAAAAAAACATTCATTTTTTTGTATTTCTTTTGTACCATCATCTTTGAAATGCAAGAGAAAGGCCATAATGTATTATTCCAACCCAGCTGCAACTTAGAGTTTGGCCACTAGATGGCATCAGTGTATGTGCAATGTTTTAGACTCATCCAATGAACCATTGCATTTGCCCACATATGCCCAAATATGCCTAATTGTAAAAAAAAAAAAGATTCAAGTTCATAACTATGCACTCTCCTCAAACAAAGCATGGCATTATTTCACTGTAATATCTACTGTAAATTGGACAGTGCGGTTAGATTAACAAGAATTGAAGCTTTCTGCCAATATCAGATATGTCTATGTCCTGGGAAATGTTCTGGTTACTTACAACCTCATGCTAATCACAATAGCCTATGTTAGCTCAACCATCCTGCGGGGGACCCACCAATCCTGTAGACGTTAAAGCCAGGGCGCAATGAGGCTAGACCCCCAGTGCACCCAGAAGATATTTCCGAGCAGCAAATGTGAGATGTAATGGGGCTCATTGGATTACACTGCAATAAAATAGAGGGTATTACAAACTAAAGAGTCGGATCTCTGTTCCCTCAAGTATACCGAATAATTCAAAAAAATGTATTGCTGGATAATGTGACACTAGGAAAATTATTGCATGGGATTAATGTCACCATTTAGAAAAGGGATAACATATTATTAATATCTTCCAGAATGGTGAGGATTTATTCAAGTCAAGACAACGAACACTGTTTATTTTTGTTATCGTTGCATGCGCAATAGAAGAGCACAGGCAGATTTGTTACTTTACTTTATAACAACAGGGTCAGCCAGTGGCACGGTTTGCCCCTACTGCGGATTCCATAAAGGCCCAAATACTGTATCATTAAAATGTTATAAGAGTCATCATTTTTTTTTATTGATTTAGGTATGAATAGATATGGCTCAAGAAGAGTGACCTATTTCAGAGGATGGCTGCATCCCAAATGGCACGTATAGGGCTATGGTCAAAAGTTGTGCATTTTGGGAATAGGGTGCCATTTGAGACGCGTCTCTCTCTTAGCATGGACTCACTGACCATTGTGTGGAGTTAGCACTTTCTGTAACTGCACTCACTGCATGTAAGTTAGATACAGAGTTGAGAGCCAGTTAGGAATAGGAGTGGGCGGTGGTGGCCTTGAGTTCTATACACAAATGAGCTCATTCAATTGGGAAAGCTGCACCAAATGGAAATTTGTTTGCGAAAGGGGGAGTGCTGTTCTTGCAACACCCTGGTTAAAGAGATGTGACTCAGCACTTTACCTGTACTCCACTGCAAAGAGACAAAATATATTTAGCGAGTGTGAAGGAATAAGGGTTTAAGTGAGGAGGTTAGTTTAATGTATTGCATTTCATTTGACACACACACATAAGCATGCATGCATACGAGCACACACATATCCATTGCCTACTACAAATTTGGCTCAAATGTATGTGTGTAGGTGCAACACAGTATCACATTCAATTCGCGCATATATGTACAAAATGTATTTCAGCAGATTTCGTGCGTTTTTGTGCGTTTTCGTCTGGCTTAATTCGTGAGAAAAGACACGAATTTATGTGCTTCTTAATTCGTGCGAAAAGACACAAATTTAACCAGTAGGCTACACAAGCCTTTGCAACAACCATATAGACGCGATAATTTGTATTTCATTTTTGTTCTTCTTAATGGCTAATTCAACGTCATGAATATACAGAAATGTTGTCTTTGTTTAACCATGTTTTAAAATGTGTCGTTGTATGCCTATATGTACTGTTTTAGACTTGCTGAACAGAATTTTTGAGAAAAGACGCACATTTACGTGCGACTTAATTCATGGGAAATATTGTTTTATTAATGCCAATGCTGTTTTCTGTGCTTGATTTCGCTTAATACTTTGGATACTGGTGCACTTGTAATCAGAACGCCTTTTTGTCATGTAGGCAACCATACACGATTTTCTTCATAACCCATTTCATATTTCGTGGAGCCTAAATTACACCATTTTCTTCATAATGCATGTATTACATGTTAATGTAAAATAATGAATTATGTTGGCTTACACTTATGGCCTTTCCAAGGCCTTTCCATACCTTAAGGGAAMATTTTAGCACTCGCCATATGGTTAGTGAGAAACGCCACATTGCAGATGTACGGTCCCTTACTAGACATCCTGCAACGTTTCTAAAATTCGCGGATGGCGTCGGGCCATGCGCGGGGGGGAGATCTTTCAGGAAGTCATCAAACGAAATCTCTCGGATGTTCGGTTTCGGTTTTATAAAAATAAAATAATTGGTCATTTTTCCGCAGTCTMGGAAATTCCCACCAGAGGGAAAATAAATAATATTGCAAATGCACAAGCACATTGCAAATGCATGTGGCCTTTTCTCCTAAACRGAAAATATTTCGAAGACGTAATGGACAGTTGGCCCCGAACAAGATGGCGTCGAGGCCTCAACGCTTTTTGAGTTATGGCCATTTTTCTGGGATTAAAGGTCATATGAACGTGCAAAGTGGGTGCTTATTTGACCTGCGTTCATGTCAAAGCAGTACATAGCATTACGGTGTCCAGGAAAAAAAAGAACCAGCGCATTTATCTATTCGTAATTTAAGAGAAATCGTGTCATTGACAATTGGTAATGTTCACAAAAGGAGTTAAAAAATAAAAAATTACAGATCCAGTGCAGTGGGGTTCAGCGAACGATAATTTTTTAATGGATGGTCTCGAAGCTCTGCCAGAATTCTGTGATTTTAAGTGTTGTTTCTTTGGTATAAACTCACACTCTTTACCCTTGTCAATAAGTCAGTGTTATAATAGAATTAAAACTCAATATTATATAAGAGCCTACCCAAGCGAGGATAGTGTGCACTTTCAGCTTCCTATGTCACCGGAAGTACCTTCAATGTTGCCATAGAGTGTCAGTTTCGAAGATCTGCCTCCCGGGTGGCGCAGTGGTCTAGGGCACTGCATCGCAGTGCTAGCTGTTCGCACCAGAGTCTCTGGTGTGTTCGCGCCAGGCTTCTGTCGGCAGCTCCGGCCGCGACCGGGAGGTCCGTGGGCGACGCACAATTGCCTAGCGTCGTCCGGGTTAGGGGAGGGCCGGTAGGGATATCCTTGTTCATCGCGCTCGGCGATCCTGTGGTCGGGGCGGGGCAGTGCACGCTAGCCGAAGGGGGGCAGGTGCACGGTGTTTCCTCCAACACCTTGGTGGGCTGGCTTCCGGGTTGGAGGCGCGCTGTGTTAAGAAGCCAGTGCGGCTTGGTTGGGTTGTGCTTCGGAGGACGCGTGGCTTTGACCTTCGTCCCTCCTGAGCCATACGGGTGTGTAGCGATGAGACAAGATAGTAATTATCTAGCGATTGGATACCACAGAAGAAAAGGGGATAAAAGAGGATGGAGTGAAAAAGTACGGTGCTTAAAGACACACAAAGCCTGCAATTGCATTGCCATTATCTCAGGCCGGGCGAGTTCAACGAGATGCCCCGCTTGACCGTAGCTCGCTCGGTCTGAGTGCAGCGACGGGCAAAGAAGAAGGACCCAAATGACCCTTTGACCTCAATTTCATATTTTTTTGCTTTTGGGAGACAGAGAGAGAACCGTTAGGTTAGAAGCAACATTTGACCTTAGGAACATTCCTAAGGTCCTCCCGATCTGTGCAGCCTAACATTGACCCTGTGGCATTAACCCTTAACAGTTAAAGAAGGTGTTTCACTCAAACAGTTACTATGACATGTCTCCCCATAGGATACATGGCCTGCTCCCCTAAATTCAACCTGAGCTATGTGGGTTTATAATGCCTTATGAACCTGTTCTCGATGACAATCCATACAGGCCACTATGAGGTCTACCTGTGTCGTATCTAAGCTTCCTGGAGCCCAAGGAGTGATTAAAATCACCCTAAAAGTTGTTTGCCATACCCAACCAGCAGTTTGTGATATATAGTGCATTCAACCCTGTGTACATCAGTCAGTTCTTAACGTATAGACTTAAAACTCAGGATTCTGTAGCAAATACCCCGTCAGGATATGATATTACTTATAGCTTCCTTGTGCCAACCGGAAGTGCCTTAAAATGGGTCATAGGTGCTGTTTCGAAGGTTTAAAAAAGTCAGATCTTTCCAACATTTAAATGTGTGAATCGGTCAACCTCATGAACTGTAATCAGTAATTCTCTCAAACAGATGTCAAAGAAAAGCTCTCTCACACACACACACACACACACACAACACACAACACACACACACACACACACACACACACACACACACACACACCACACCACACACACACACACACACAACACACCAACACACAGCAAGGGATGGAGTGAAAAAAGTATGGTGCTTTAATAGAACACTGAGCCATTAAATGCTTTTAGGGGGGATCCAGACTTCCATACCCGCTCTGGGAGCGCTATACTACCGCCCCAAATCAATAGGTGCTGGCCTGAGTGATTTATGGAGGTTTTCAAAAAATATTCTATGTTTTTTCTTCTGGAAAATATTTTATGTTTTTTCTTCTCGAGTCAATGGCCTGAGTGATTTATGGAGGTTTTCAAAAAATATTTTAAGTCCAAACTTTTCGTGCACCTGGTATTTCTTTGGGGTTACCAGGCGCCATTTTTCAAAACGGTTGAAATTGCTTTTAGGCGGCATCCAGAGTGTCACATGACCGGATGAGGTAACTATTCTTGTTCTTCTTGTAACTTTCCGGTAGGCTAGAAGCTTTCCGGTGTTTTGCTGCTCGACACAGGTCGACGCAGGTATTGCACTTGATTTATCGTTATCGTAACCGTAGGTGCAGCCAAGTGGAAATACGAAAGCTTTCTAGCTATTTCGCACTGACGGTAATTTGAACACAAGAACGTTTCTAGTGAAAAGGTGCTTACACTCAGAGCCATGTATTTACACTCAGCCACCCTAGCCTTATTACGGGTTAACGTTTTGGTAATTTTGGTTGGCCAACAAAATGTAAGACTACAATGACTGCATACGTTTCCCCAAATGTTATACGAAAAAAAAATGTTTTGTTATTGATGGACAATGGCAAGGCTGCCATTGTATTTTCAGTTACATTGTGGTCAATAAAAATGGTTTACACGTTTATTTTTTAAGAAATACATGGAACTACAACCGAATATAACACCATTAACCATCATGCATTGCTTACATTCATTCTATACTGAAAAATCTGTTCAGAAAAATTGAAAACAGTACATATAGGCATAAAACCACAATGTTTTAACAGGGATTAAAAAAAGACAATATATATATATAACCTCTTATGGTTATAAGGTTTAAAAAAGACAAAATATCTATATATTCATAACGTAAAATAAATAAATACAGGCGATCGCGTCTATGGTTGTTGCAACGGCTTGTGTGTCGCCTACTGGTTAAATTCGTGTCTTTTCGCACGAATTAAGTAGCACAGAAATTTGTGTATTTTCAAACGAATTGAACCACCCCAAAAATGCACAAAAACGCACGAAATCTGCTGAAATACATTTTGTAAATATATGCGCGAATTGAATGTGAGGCTGGGCTGGTAGGTGCTACACCTAAAAATAAATGGAATGGCCTATCCTCCCTTGACAAGCTGCCATATCCAGGTGAGGTACCAATGCTGGCATGACTTGGACCTGACCCTATATCATAGCTTGCACTCTGACTCCCCTCTTTCCCTTGGCACTGTCAGGGCCATAAGCCAGTTTATGTGCCTATGACAACAAGCAGTTAAACGATTTGTGGGATGAATCATGTTCTGGAGGCAGCACTGCTTATGCACTGAATCCCAATACTAATGGCTATAGCTAGGTTCATTACATAGTGATGCATTGTCACATGCCACAACATGTGGCTGTGACTCCCATTGATTAGCCAAGATTATGAAAAAGGGTTGTGAAATAATGTAATAATTATTTCACAACCTTGTCTTGTCCATGGGGACCACAGCCTCGTTGTAATGTGTGCAATGACGCCAATACTATAACTGTTCACAACTCAACAAAAGCTATTTACTTCAGAGAACCTTCCGGTATAGCCTCTATACCAGTGCTGCATCAGTTATTATGCACTTCAGTAGTCGGTACAACTACTTTGAAGGGAATAAACTTCAACATCCTCTGGGATATATTGTGTGTACAGTATATGTATCATGGGTTAGAGCCAATTCAATTCAACCTTCTCTAAACACTGTTGAGTGAACACAATCGTTTCGAGTAAATACAATCACCCTTTTTTAAATCACCCCCAACACTTTTCCTGTACGACCCACATGTCCTGAGCTTTCTAGATCCAGACTCACCGTAAGTAATCATTTAAGTGTGCGGAGATACCGTATGTTAGTTCACATCGGATGTGAGGGCCCTTTTAGCCCAGAGTGGCATGCTGTAAGCAGTAAGCAGAGCAAAATAAACACTTGAGGTCCCAACTGCCACAGTAAAAATTGAGAGGGAGCATCAAGTGGAATCTGCTGTCACGACTTCCGCCGAAGTTGTTCCCTCTCCTTGTTGTGGCGGTGTTCGGCGGTCGACGTCACCGACCTTCTAGCCATCACTGATCCATTTTTCATTTTCCATTGGTTTTGTCTTGTCTTCCATCACACCTGGTTCCAGTCCCATCAATTACATGTTGTGTATTTAACCCTCTGTTCCCCATCATGTCCTTGTCGGTGATTGTTTATTGTAAGTGCATGTGTACGTCTGTACTGGTGTGCGTCGGGTTATGTTGCCCATTGATTTTTATTATTATGTTTTCCGGTGGGTTTTTTTGTAAATAAACTGCGCCTTTGGAAACACAGTTATTTCTCTAAAACACTCTGACTTTGTCTAGCTCAGAGCAACATGCCATGAATTCTGAGGCTACCTCTTAAAACCTTTTCTCAATAGGGGGGCGCCATTTTCACTTTGTAAAAAATCGTTCCCAAATTAAACTGCCTCGTACTCAATTCTTGCTCGTACAATATGCATATTATTATTACTATTGGATAGAAAACACTCTCTAGTTTCTAAAACCGTTTGAATTATATCTGTGAGTAAAACAGAACTCATTTTGCAGCAAACTTCCTGTCAGGAACTGAAAAATCTGAAATCGAGGGCTCTGTTCCAGGGTCAGTTTATTMATTTGCATGTAATCTATGGGTCGACATGTACTGCATACGCCTTCCACTAGATGTCAGTAGGCAGTGAGAGTTGGAATGGGGTGTCTAGCTAGATCTGAGGCCGAACAAGACCTGTTGGAACGGAAGGTCTGGTCTTTTCATNAGAAGGACCTCTCCATTGCGCTCTGAAAAGATTTCATTTTAGAAGTTAGATATCTCCTGCTCTGATTTAATTTGATATATGTGTTAACTTCTAATTGGTCCCAATCCCGGATCCGGGAGCACCACCCACAGTAAAAAAGCTGACAAGCATAGCGTCACAAGTAAATACTAGCATCTAAATATCATTAAATCACAAGTCCAAGACACCAGATGAAAGATACAGATCTTGTGAATCCAGCCATCATTTCTGATTTTTAAAATGTTTTACAGTGAAGACACAATATGTAAATCTATTAGCTAACCACGATAGCAAAAGACACAACTTTTTTTTCCCCACCATTTTTTTCCTGCATAGGTAGCTATCACAATTTCGACCAAATAAAGATATAAATAGTCACTAACCAAGAAAAAACTTCATCAGATGACAGTCTGATAACATATTTATTGTATAGCATATGTTTTGTTGAAAAAATGTGCATATTTCAGGTATAAATCACAGTTCTACATTGCAGCTGCAATCTGAAATAGCGTCGATGCAGCCAGAATAATTACAGAGACCAACGTCAAATACCTAATTACTCATCATAAATCATTTCTGAAAAATACACAGCGTACAGCAAATGAAAGCCCAACATCTTGTGAATCCAGCCAATATGTCAGATTTTTTAAGTGTTTTACAGCGAAAACACAATATAGCATTATATTAGCTTACCACAATAGCCAGAAACACAACCGCATTTACCAGCAGCAAAGGTTAGCGATCGTAACAATCCAGCAAAAGATATATAATTTGACTAACCTTGATAAACTTCATCAGATGACAGTCCTGTAACATCATATTACACAATGCATATAGGTTTTGTTCGAAAATGTGCATATTTAGCAGCACAAATCGTGGTTATACAATGTGATCAGTAGCAACATTTCAGGCATTCTGGTCGGCGCCATCTTGGAGAGAAACCTAATCTAATCGATAAATAATCGTAAACTTGACTAAAAAATACAGGTTGGACAGCAAATGAAAGATGCATTAGTTATTAATGCAACCGCTGTGTTAGATTTTTAAAATTAACGTTACTAGACATACAGTGTGCGTTACAGCCAGACCAGTGCCGAAATTAATGGCGGACAAATCCTTTTACATTTTTCCACATAAATACGAATTAAATCATAAATAGCTCTTACTTTTGGACGAGCTTCCATCAGAATCTTGGGCAAGTGGTCCTTTGTCCAGAATCATCGTTGCTCGGTTGTAAAACGTCCTCTTCCACTTTGGAAATAGCAGCTAACGTTAGCTATGTGGAGCAGACATGCCCAAATCTTCAAAACGCAATACTAAGGAAATTCCGAAAATTGCAATATACTCGCATAAACTGATATAACTCGGTTTAAAATAACTTCGTTATGATGTTTCTAACACCTATATCGAATAAAATCACAGACGGATATATCTAAGGCCGATAACTTGAGCTTTTCCGAACGCCATGCTGAGGTCCTGCTCTGCGCAATGACGTACAATGAAAAGAGTGCACCCCCCATGCCATGGCCTTTTATAAGGTCTGAGATCTGCCTAGAAACTCCATTCCAATTCTCATTGGTTACTGACATCCAGGGGAAGGTGCGTGCAGTACATGTCAACCCATAGGATACATACAGAGTTTTAAACTGATCCTAGAACAGGGTCAACATTTTCAGATTTTGCAGTACCCGTCAGGAATTTCGCTGCCAAACGAGTTCTGTTTCACTCAAAGAAATAATTCAAACGGTTTTAGAAACTAGAGAGTGTTTTCTATCCAATAGTAATAATAATATGCATATTGTACGAGCAAGAATTGAGTACGAGGCAGTTTAATTTGGGAACGATAAATGGTAACGTTGAAACAGCACCCCCTATGTTGAGAAAAGGTTAAAAACATCATAATGTAGTTATTTTAAACCGAGTTATATCAGTTTATATCAGTTTAATGCGATTTTCGGGATTTTCTTTGTTTGGCGTTATGGTGGGTTGGCCACTTATGTGCCTCATGGCTAGCTTCGTTAGCTAATTCCACAGATGAAGACGACATTCTACAACCGAACAACGATTATTCTGGACAAAGGACAACTTGTAAAAGATTCTGATGGAAGCTCATCAAATAGTAGGAACAATTTATGATGTTAATTCGTATTTCTGTCGAAAATGTTTAGACTACTAATCCGCCATTATTTTCGGCGCTGTCTCGCTATAACGTAARCTGTATGTCGTARTAACGTTATTTAAAAAARTCTWACACAGCGGTTGCATTAAGAACTAGTGTATCTTTMATTTGCTGTCCAACCTGTATTTTTTAGTCAAGTTTATGATTAGTTATTGATTAGATTAGGTGCCTCTCCAAGATTTCTCCGGACAAATTGTTTGAATTTTGGCTACTTATTCACATTGTTCAACCACGAATTGTACCGCTAAATATGCACATTTTCGAACAAACCATATATGTATTGTGTAATATGATGTTATAGGACTGTCATCTGATGAAGTTTGAGAAGGTTAGTGAAAAAATTTATATCTTTTGCCGGTTTATTCGCTATCGCTAACGTTATGTTGAATGAATGGGGCTGTGTGGTAGGCTATTGTAGTAAGCTAATTTAATGCTATATTGTGTTTTCGCTGTAAAACACTTAAAAAATCTGAAATATTGGCTGGATTCACAAGATGTTTGTCTTTCATTTGCTGTACACTGTGTATTTTTCATAAATGTTTTATGATGAGTATTTAGGTATTTCACGTTGGTTTCTGTAGTTATTCTAGCTGCTTTGGTGAGAGTTGTGATGGTGGCTGCAATGTAAAACTATGATTTATACCTGAAATATGCACATTTTTCTAACAAACCATATGCTATACAATAAATCTGTTATAAGACTGTCATCTGATGAAGTTGTTTCTTGGTTAGTGACTATTTATATCTTTATTTGGTCGAAATTGTGATAGCTACCTATGCAGTAAAAAAATGGTGAAAAAAAAAAGTTGGGTCTTTTGCTATCGTGGTTAGCTAATAGAAATACATATTGTGTCTTCCCTGTAAAACATTATAAAAATCAGAAATGATTGCTGGATTCACAAGACGTGTATCTTTCATCTGGTGTCTTGAACTTGTGATTTCATGATATTTAGATGCTAGTATTTACTTGTGGCGCTATGCTAGGCTATGCTAGTCAGCTTTTTTACTGATGAGGGTGCTCCCGGATCCGGGATTGTGACCAAGTAGAAGTTAATTGAAAAGAGTATTTGTGTAGGAGAGAGCATCATTTGAATCCACTACCAGACAATAAATGTTGAATCACATACATTAAATTAGTAAGTGCATTTGGAAGTCAAGAGGACATACCGTCAATAAAAAAACATGTGGACTGTTTATATTTAGTCCCGAATTAGATGTACTGCCTCAATTACCTAATTAAGCTCTTCATCGCCCAGTGTTTACCTTTAATTACTCTCAACATTGCCATTGTAATTGAGAATTCAGTGCAGACAAGTGTTGGGGGATGGATACTGTATGTTTGAAAAGGGGGAGAGAGAGAGAAAGAGTTGGATGGAGACATGGATGGTGAGGGGCGAGTGGTGATGTGTTAGGTGAGGTGAGTGGACAAGCAGGGAGTGGATAGGCTGCACTATTTTTAGCCTCTCGTTGAGATAGTCTTTCCTCTTTACAAATGCTTCAGGACTAGACCATGCAGTATACCGTAGCAACACAATCTCACACTCAATTAGTGCAAATATGTAGAAAAAGTATTTCAGACGATTTTCTGTGTTTTGTGCAACTTAATTCGTAGGAAAATACACACATTTTTGTGCGACTTCATTCAGAGCAAAAACATTTTTGTTTATGACGATGCTGTTTTCTATGCTCATTTTCGCTTAACACTTTGGGATACCGGTGCTATGTCAGATTTTATGAGGGTTGCCAGATTGCAGTAAAAAGCTGTATTCGTCTGTTTTTTTTTGTGGTATCGATGAAGGTATTTGATTGGGGAATGGGGATACATTTTTATGATGGGAAATTAGTTCATCAGCACATGTGGGGAAACAGAAGACCTGCAAAAAAATTCAATTAATGTACATTTTGAATTATGTTGGCTTCCATTTATGACACTTCCAAGGCGGTTTCATGATGATTTCTATGGTCGTGTCCATCATTTTATATACTAATGCTATTGTAACAAGGCATATGCCAGCATTGTAGGCCTACTGCCTCTGCCCAGAGTCCTACTAGGCTTTCATGGCAACGGCCGTTAGAGCTCACTTCACCATGTATGAGCCCTGGTTAGAGGCCCTGTTGCAGTTTTCACTTTCTTCCACAACATTGGTGGCAGCATTGGAATCACGTCCAGCTCATGTCTAGTTATGTGATCTAGTGGTGGGAAGCTTTCTGTTTTTCAAAATTGTGTTGGGTGTAATTACATTGATATATCTAGTGATCAATGGATAAGCAACAATGGGAGTGACAGATAGAAGTGGTCACTACGGGTGTGATCAAGCCTTACATCAAAGTTTTCTGTAGCTGAATGGAAAGTGCTATGCCCTGACCAGTTATATTCTGTGACTGTCTAATTCACATAAGTTATCTTACCAGTGTGGACCCAAAACAAGCACATTCTACACATTTACAAACCACCTGCTTAAAGTGTTATTACAACCATGGTGTTCTTTTGTTACTGAAGCTTATATATCTAATAACCTGACAATGATCGACATCATATTTTTAAAATGTAACCTTTATTTAACTAGGCAAGTCAGTTAAGAACAAATTCTTATTTACAATGACGGCCTACCCCGGCCAAACCCGGACGACGCTGGGCCAATTGTGCGCTGCCGTATGGAACTCCGAATCACAGCCGGATGTGATACAGCCTGGATTCAAACCAGGGACTGTAGTGATGTAGTGCCTTAGACCACTGCCCGGGTGAGCAGACAAATAATGTAAATGTTTTATACAGCAAAACACAACTATCCTTTTTTTAGGATGCAAACCAGTAATATGAATCACTGTTGATCCATCCTGTTCTGATCTAATGAGATGGATGTAGTATTTTCTATGGCTTAGAATCGATGCCTTTCCCAGTCAAGAAGGACGAAGCTTGGTTCTCATTGGTGATGACTGAACTCAAGTTAGTGGTTATATGTCAGACTCGCCTATACTACTTTGCCCAACATGTTATACCCCAGATGTTGTAAGGTGATTTAACTTGTGTCATTGTCATTGGGCTGTGAAACCCATAGCCAAATGGCTTCAGACAGAG
The DNA here is from genome assembly GCF_002910315.2 of Salvelinus sp. IW2-2015. Classification (NCBI taxonomy): domain Eukaryota; kingdom Metazoa; phylum Chordata; class Actinopteri; order Salmoniformes; family Salmonidae; genus Salvelinus; species Salvelinus sp. IW2-2015. The sequence continues at coordinate 120,214 of NW_019943827.1, forward strand.
TATTTCTCACTGGAAATTGCTGCTGACATTGAACATAGCTTAGCGTCAGGGTATTTAATTCATTTCGAACTCTCCTATGGCACTACATCCAACATCTTATACCCCATAGGTTGTAAATGTTACATCTGCTCCTGCCATGCCCTCTACTGCTCATCCTGTTTATCCTTGACCTGCCGCCACTCCCCCAGTGCTCTCTCCCTCTCCTTCTCCCTCTCCCTCTCCCACTGTGTGTGTGATTGTGTGGGCGGAGACAGGTGTGCTGGAGTCAGAGTGGTCACGCCAAAACACCAGGCGCAAACAACAAGACCGGCCCAAAACCAGGACCCAACCAGTCCGGAGGAAAAACAAAGGAAATCGCACAACCACAAACATGAACAGAGGAAAAATAAGTCCGCACAAAGAGCAGGCGGGCATACCGGCTTAAATAGCCCAACTAAAACCTAAACAGGTGTAACCAATAAGACAAAACCAACAGAAAAGGAAAAAAGGGATCGGTGGCAGCTAGTAGACCGGTGACGACCTTCGGTGGGAGTCATGACACACAGAGCAATTTCTGTTTTAATAACAGGTAGTGTCCATGTCTTTACAGTAGTGTGTTGAATAATTATTGCTTTCTTCAGTGGAAACGTCAAATACACCAAAAGCTAAATCAATCAGAGATTTATGGCTATTTAACCATGTTAATCCTTACTGAAACATGCAAACTACAAACATTTAACCAGTTAAAGATAATTAATACATGACAACTAGATACAAATATTAAAAATGTTTTAAAGTCAAGAGTTGGCTATAACATAGCACAAACAAGGTGAGTGTGTGTGTGTGTATTATGGTGTGTATAATCATTTCCAATCATAAAAATGTATCACCATTCCACAATCAAATACCTTTATTGATAGCATTTTTTAAAATATATTTATCAGTATTTGTTATCCAATCTGGCAACCCTCAAATAATTCGACATAGCCTTGTGTAAAATGCAATATGAAAGAAATTGTGTAATGTCCACAAAAAAGTGGAGCCTTGTTTTATTACATGCATTATGAAGAAAATTGTGTAATGTAGGCTCCATGAAATATGAAATGCATTATGAAGACAATTGTGTCGGCCTACTGTTGCCTACCAAAGGGCCTTTCTGACTACCACCAGTATCCCAACGTATTAAGTGAAAATAAGAAAATAAAATTGTGTTGGCATTAATAAAAATAAAAAACAACGTAAGGTTACTATGATATTATAATTATTTAGGTGACAACCTGGTTGATTAACAATATTGGGTTGTTAAAATTAAAACATTTGTTTTTTTATATAAATAAATGTGGGAGACAAAAAAAGCCAGTGTAGAACACCATTGCCCATCATTCATTGTTCTAATAACTTTCAAAAGACTGTTCCGAAGTTTGCCCCGAAAAAATGTATTTTCCTGTGAATGAAGTCGCACAAAACGCACAAAAACGCATAAAATCTGCTGAAATACCTTTTGTACATATTTTCACAAATTGAGTGTGAGTTTGTGTTGTGGCGTAGAGGTAGGCAGTCTTCCTAGAGTGATAAGGCACACACAGTAGACATACATGGGCACAGCCGTAAAAGAGATCCAGGTCTCAGTCTGTTTTCCCTGTTAAAATAAAGATTTAAAAAAAAAACAAAAAAAAACATAGTATTCAAGGTAACTTCAATGGAAACAATTGGTAAGGAACTTACAGAATGACAATTTAAAATTAAAACCAAAATGTCATTACTATCTTCTCTCAGAATTCTAACACAACACTCCATGCTGAATTGAGCCATGCATACAACAGTCATGGAGTCAAAAGGGTTAATCACCCCTTCATGCCATCTAAGTAACCTGCTCCCCCGAATGACCTCAAGGTCTGTGCCTAACTGTGCCTCCAGGTCCAGATGGATTAAACCACTATTTCTGATGTGGGGGGTCCAGCCCTAGAAGCTTCTAAGCCTAGCTGGTCACATCCTGGGGCTGTGAAGGCCCAATATGGGATCCTTATCTTCAGCCTATACCAGAGTCAGTGCTTGTCACTTCTATCCACATAGTGATTTAATCCCATCAACCTCAGAAGAAGTTAGTTACATCACCCTTTGGGTTCTCAATGTGCAGAGAGGGCTGCAGTGAGGTTTCATGTTTTTCACTTTTTCTCTCTGTCTGTCTCTATTCTCACTATTGCTGTCTCTTCCTCTCATCCTCTCCATTGGTTTATCTATCCACTCTATCAGTATGATCAACCATAGAGGCCCACAACCTTACATGAGTTTCATGTTTTCATGGGTTTAACCTCACTGACCTCTCTTTCTCTGACCGACTATCTGCCGATCTCTGAGTTATTCTCTCGCTCTCACTGCCTCTCTTTCTTGAATCAACAATTGTCAAATAAGTGAAGGACAACACTTCAAAACAGACAGGTTCAATGATCATGAAGAGAACCAAATGTCGTAGAGATGCATGTGAGAGTGACTGCATTATTGTGTACGCATCTGTTAAATGTTTATGCGTGTGTGTCACAGTACAGGTGACTTGAACATATGTACAGTATGGGCTCTGGGAGTAGAGGGCACAAGTCTGCATAAGGGTCAGCCGGAGGGTTTGTGTCTGTGTGTGTGCAGGCATCCATCATAATTATAATACACAAATGTAAATGTTGCTATTTAAATGAAGACAAACTTCTTACTCTCTACCTGCCTGGCTGTGTTTCCATACACTGTTGCCAAAAACATGCCAAATTTCACTGTCACATGATTGTTGGCCTACATCCAGCATTGATGAAGTTCCCTACACCTACGGTACAGCAGCAAAGAACCATGCCTTATAAAGCCACTAAACACCTTTAAAGAATCCAGACATGCCTCTCACTGACATATTGAACTCTATCCGACCTCAGAAAAATTTTACATCGTGTCTCTGGGGTGTAAATATATTAGTTTATAAAAGAGAGGGCAAATGGGAAAAATATTCCCCCTTTGTTCTCCATCCATCCATCCATCTAGTCACCTTCTAGCCCTCCCAGGATTTTGTTGTTTCTTTTTTAGTGCCCCCACATTGGCAAAGTGTATTTTAGGTAGTTATATTTGGCATCCCGCCTCCTCCCCAAAAACATCAAGAAATCAAAAAAATGTGATGCGGCTACTTCAATGCTCACATGCTGAGGAAAAGGTAGACTAAAATATAAATTAAGTTAAATGACATTTCAATTGCCAAATCCACAGGTTCCCTTTGTTGATAAGAGAGTTTGCTACCTTCTCTCAAGCCTCGCTGTATACTTATTTATGTGTAGCTGGGTCATACCCAATGTGAATTTACTAAATAAATATTGGAAATCACGTCCCGATGTAACGGCTGATTTCCTCCTCTTCGTCTGAAGAGGAGGTGTAGCAGGGATCGGACCAAGACGCAGAGTGGTAAGTGTCCATGTTTTAATATAATYMACTGAACACRACAAAAWATACAAAATAACAAAGTAACCTAACCRAAACAGTCCCGTGTGGCAYGAACACAGACACAGGAAACAAACACCCACAAACCAACAGTGAAAACAGGCAACCTAAATATGGTTCCCAATCAGAGACAATGCAAAACACCTGTCTCTGATTGAGAACCATATCAGGCCAATTGACAAACCTAAACATAGAAACACATAACAGACTGCCCACCCCAACTCACGCCCTAACCATACTAACTAAAGACAAAACAAAGGAAAAATAAAGGTCAGAACGTGACACCCGATTCGTCTATGAATTCGTGTATCTACCTACAATATAGTACAGTGAACAAATTTGGGAATTCTTAAATGGCACAAAACTTTATTTAATAAAATACCTCGCTTCTCCTTCCCAATGAGGCCAACAGTCCATCAATGGAGAAATAATGACAGAATGCTGAAGACAATAGCTGTATGTGTGCAAAAACTCCTAGAGGGGGTATACTAAGGGAGGAGGAATGCCGGGATTAACACAAGCTCCAGGAAAGAGATTGGTAGGACAAGAGGACAGGGGGAGGTGTGGAGGAGAGATGGGAAAGGAGGGAGGAGGAGGGGAGTGAAAAACAAAGAGGAGCCTATCAGTAACCCTATCCCCAGACACTTCCACGGGCTGTATCTGTCTGTCGGCCGCCTTTGGAGAGGTGAGGTGGCTAGATAGCTACCACCACACTCTCTATGAGGAAATGGCGATTAACATTCTATGGATGCTGATATGGATGGTAGCAAGATGGGGCTGGGGCAGAGTGGCTATATGGATAAAATATTTATCTAATTTATTTGAAATGGGCAAGGCATTACCAGCCTCATCATTGATTTTCTTCAATAGTTCCTAGGCAAGCACTTGATTCTACTTGTTTGCCATTCACTTTTGGGACTATTCCATTGGTTTAATTTAATAGGGAAAACTAAATCAAGCACAGCTTAACTTCTCTAGGGTAGGGGGCAGCATTCGGATTTTGGATGAAATGCATGCCCAAAATAAACTGCCTCCATCTCGGGCCCAGAATATATGATATGCATATAACCGGTAGATATGGATAGAAAACACTCAAAAGTTTCCAAAACTGTTAAAATAGTGTCTGTGAGTATAACAGAACTGATTTGGCAGGCAAAAACCTGAGAAAAATCCATTCAGGAAGTAGTTTAGTTTTTGGTTTTGTAGTTTTCTATTCAATGCCAATACAGTATCCATTGACTTAGGACTCAAAATGCAGTTTCTATGCCTTCCACTAGATGTCAACAGTCTTCAGAAAATGTTTCAGGCTTGTATTCTGAAAAATGAAGAAGTAAGAGCAGTCTGAATGAGTGGACCCTGCCGCGTCACAGAGCTTTTTCCTGCGCAAGACCGAGAGAGTGCGTTTCTCGTTTACATTTATTATTGACGACGTTATTGTCCGGTTGAAATATTATTGATTATTTAGGCTAAAAACAACCTGAGGTTTGAATATAAACATCGTTTGACATGTTTCTATGAACTTTACAAATACAATTTGGATTTTTTTGTCTTTCCGTTTTTACTTTGTTTGAGACTGTGGATTACTGAAGAAAACGCGCAAACAAAACTGAGGTTTTTGGGTATAAAGAGACTTTATCGAACAAAAATAACATTTATTGAGTAAATGAATGTCTGCTGAATGCAACCATATGTAGATCATCAAAGGTAAGGGATTAATTGTATCTCTATTTCTAAATTGTGTAACTGTTCTACCTGGCTGGCTACTGTTTGTAATGATTTGTCTAGTGGGCTATGTTCTCGCCGTAAAGCATTTTAAAAATCTGACACAGTGGTTGGATTCACAAGCAGTTAATCTTTAAACCTATGTAAAATATGTTTTGTTTTCAGAATTTTTATAATGAGTATTTCTGTATTTGAATTTGGCGCCCAGCAGTTTCACTGGCTGCTGTCGAGTTGGGACGCTACCGTCTCACGTGCCCAAGAGAGGTTAAGTATTTGAAAGTATCTTTCATCATTGAGACATTAATTTGACCCAGGTCTGAGATGTTCAGTCGTGGCCAAAAGTTTTGAGAATTACACAAATATTAATTTCCACAAAGTTTGCTGCTTCAGTGTCTTTAGATATTTTTGTCAGATGTTACTATGGAATACTGAAGTATAATTACAAGCATTTGATAAGTGTCAAAGGTTTTTATTGACAATTACATGAAGTTGATGCAAAGAGTCAATATTTTTAGTGTTGGACCTTCTTTTTCAAGATATCTGCAATCAGCCTTGGCATGCTGTCAATTAACTTCTGGGCCACATCCTGACTGATGGCAGTCCATTCTTGAATAATCAATGCTTGGAGTCAAAATGTGTGTATTTTTGTCTGTCCACCCGCCTCTTGAGGATTGACCACAAGTTCTCAATGGGATTAAGGACTGGGGAGTTTCCTGGCCATGGACCCAAAATATCAATGTGTTGTTCCGAGCCACTTAGTTATCACTCTTGCCTTATGGCAAGGTGCTCCATCATGCTGTAAAAGGCATTGTTCATCACCAAACTGTTCCTGGATGGTTGGGAGAAGTTGATCTTGGAGGATGTGTTGGTACCATTCTTTATTCATGGCTGTGTTCTTAGGCAAAATTGTGAGTGAGCCCACTCCTTTGGCTGAGAAACAACCCCACACATGAACGGTCTCAGGATGCTTTACTGTTGGCATGACACAGGACTGATGGTAGCGCTCACTTTGTCTTCTCCAGACAAGCTTTTTTCCAGATGCCCCAAACAATCAGAAAGGGGATTCATCAGAGAAAATTACTTTAACCCAGTCCTCAGCAGTCCAATCCCTGTACCTTTTGCAGAATATCAGTCTGTCCCCAATGTTTTTTCTGGAGAGAAGTGGCTTCTTTGCTGCCCTTCTTGACACCAGGCCATACCCCAAAAATCTTCGCCTCACTGTGCGTACAAACGCACTCACACCTGCCTGCTGCCTTTCCCCGATCCCGCAGCTGAATCAACTTTAGGAGACGGTTCTGGCGCTTGCTGGACTTTCTTGGGCGCCCTGAGGCCTTCTTCACAACAATTGAACCGCTCTCCTTGAAGTACTTGATGATCCGATAAATGGTTGATTTAAGTGCAATCTTACTGGCAGCAATATCCTTGCCTGTGAAGCCCTTTTTGTGCAAAGCAATGATGATGGCACGTGTTTCCTTGCAGGTAACCATGATTGACAGAGGAAGAACAACGATTCCAAGCACCACCCTCCTTTTGAAGCTTCCAGTCTGTTATTCAAACTCAATCAGCATGACAGAGTGATCTCCAGCCTTGTCCTCGTCAACACTCACACCTGTGATAACGAGAGAATCACTGACATGANGAGAGACCGAGAAAGAGAGAGGGAAGAGATTGGGAGAGAGAGTAGAGAAGAGAGAGACCAAGGAAAAGTAGAGGGAGAGATTGGGAGAAGAGAGAGAGAGAACCAAGAAAGAGAGGGAGGTCTTTCGGCGATGGGAAGAGAGAAAGAGAGAGAGACCGACGAAGAGAGGGAGAAGATGGGAGACGAGAGAGAGGAGAGCACCCGAGAAAGAGAGTGAGAGATGGGCAGAGAGCAGAGAGAGAGCACTGAGAAAGAAGCAGGGAGAGATGGGAAGAGAGAGACGAGAGAGACGAGAAGCAGAAGGAGAGATGGGAGGAGAGAAAAGAAAGAGGAAGAAGAGATGGGATAAAAGAGAAAAAGAGACGGAGAAGAGAGAGAGAGAGAGAGAGAGAGAAGCGGAGAGCGAGAGAGAGACGAGAGAGAGGAGAGGAGAGAGAGAGACAGAAGAGGGAGAGAGAGGAGAGGAGAGAGAGGAGAGAAGAGAAGAGAACAGAGAGACCGAGAGAACAGAGAGAGAGAGAGAAAGTTGGACGACTGTGTGTGCGTGTCGCGTTAGGACAAAGCCTTTGAACTCCATGTCTTTGTAGACACAGAATGTATGGATTCTTTCCAGTTTGATATTTCCAGAGAGACATAACTGGGGTGCAATGTCAATTCCTTATACAGCATTTCAGGGAGATTTTCCTTTAACGTGAGATTTGGACAGGTCCGTCATTTCATTATCACCATACGCCAAGTTGAATAGAGAACTGGGGAGAGGTTCGCAGAGATGGTGGTCGTTGTGGTGTGGTGTGTGTGTGTGTGGTTTGCTGGTGGTGTGTGTGTTGTGTGTGTGTGTGTGTGTGTGTGTTGCCTGTGTGTGGGTGTGTGTGTATGTTTTATGGTGTGTGTATCTGTGGTGCTGTTGTGTGTGTGTGTTGTGTGTGTGTGTGTGGTGTGTGTGTGCTGTGTGTGTGTGTGGTGGTGTGTGTGTGTGTGTGTGTGTGTGGTGGTGTCGTGCTGTTGTGTGTGTGTCGTGTGTGTGGTGTGGGTTGAGGGCCATGTGGGTGTGTGGAAATGGTTTATGGTGTGTGTATGCTGTGTGTGTGTGGGTGTGTGGTGTGTGTGGTGTGGTGTGTGTGTGTGTGGTGTGTTGTGTGTGTGTGTGGTGTGTCTGTGTGTGTGTGTGTGTGCGTGTGTGTGTGTGTGTGTGGATTGTGTGTGTGTGTGTGTGGTGTGTGTGCTGTGTGTGTGTGTGTGTGTGTGTTGTTGTTGTGTGTGTGCTGTGCGATGTAGGTATGGGCTGGGTGTGTGGATGCGGTTATACGGTGGTGTGTATCTGTGTGTGTGTGTGTTGTGTGTGCGTGTGTTGTGTGGTTGTGTGTGTGCTGTGTCGGGGTGTGTGCTTGATGTGTCCGCTGTGTGTGCTGTGTGTGGATGTGTGGTGTGGTGTGTGGTGTTGTGGTGTGTGTGTGCCTGTGTTGTGTGTAGTGTGGCTGTGTGTGAATATAGTTTACTAGAGGAAGTGGTAAAGCTGCATTTGATATTTTGGTTTGGTTTCATTTTTGTTGTTTAGTCAATTAAACAGTTCGCTTTATCAACATAGAGAGGCCTCAGAAACAAACATTAAGAAAATAAACAAAATATTTTTTTACAACTACCAACAAACAATTCAACGTCCTGTATTGACTGATAAAAGAAACATGACACTGTAGCATGTCTAAGTTGTGACTCTAAAATTGTTTTTGTTGTTGTGTTGTGGTGGCCTCCAGACATGAAGCCCATGTTACTGCTCTCCCATAGGAAAGCAGTCAAAGGAGTAATCCGCAACTGATTGACTGGTTGAGCATGAATGGAAGTTCCTCTTGTTTGATAACAGACTGTGGTACTCTGTATGAACATTTAGAGGTAAATACACACCCAGCACACTGATGCATTCGCACCAGCCACTTTGCACAGCGACACACACACTACATTTTAGAATTTTAAAATAGTTTCAAAAGTAAACTTACCTCGATGCTAAGGTTATGGACCAACGTGGGAAAAACTATTTACTGTTCCATTATTTTGACACATAGGATGCATTGGCATACTATATATATAATATCTATACTAACACCACACACACAACACACCACACACAACACACACACACACACACACACACACACACAACACAACACACACACACCACACACGGCACCACACAACACACACACACACACACTACACACACACACACACAATCACACCACACAGGTTTCAGGAGCCTGTCATCTGAGTGCACTCAGCCAACGCTCAGGTCCTTAAACGATATCATCTGCCATCGCATATTAGAAACAATCATCTTGGGTTGCAAGGCCGTATTTCATTGACACGTCTGGCCAAGGCTTTCGACTCTGTCCAAGTCCACCACATGTCCTCATCGGCAGACTCGACAGCCTTGGTTATTCTTCACCATGTGACCTGCTATCGCCTATGTTTCACCAACGTACTTTCTCTGATCGAGTTCAGTTGGTTCACAATCTCGCAGTTCTGTTGTCCGGCGCCCTCTGGCAGGCTCCCTCCTATGGGAGTGCCACAGGGATTCAATTCTTGGACAACTCTCTTTCTGCCTGTATACACCAATGATGTCGCTCGTTTGCTGCTGGTGAGTCTCTCTGATCCACCTCTACGCAGCTTGATAACATCCGATTGCTGATATCACCCTTAATGCGCCTTCTTTGGATAGCTCACTGTGGTTTTAACCTTATAACGAAGTCCCTAAACTCCCCGATCCTCCGGGAAGTCGCCCCCCAATCAAATAAAAGCTGACTAGCAATAGCCTAGCCTAAAAGCGTCAGCAGGGATACCATTATAATCAAAATGGTTCAATGAAAATCACACACAGTCTCAAGATCACAGACAACACAGACCTGTAAAAGATCAGATCTTTGTAATTCCAGCCATGCCCAGTACTCGATCTTTTCGATTTTTTAAATGTTTAAGCAAGGGAAGAACAAAATCAAGCTATTTTCATTAGCTAACCACCGCATACCGCAAAGACACACCTCACAATCTTTTTTTTGTCCAACGTGCCATTTCTTCTTTCCTTGCTCACCCAGCTATCACCCCTCTAATCGGTCTCTCTCTCTTCCCCATCTTTCCCTCTCTATCACGGTCTCTCTCTTTCTTCCCCATCTCTCCCTCTCTATCTCGGTCTCTCTCTCTCTTCCAACCTGATCACAAGTACAAGAATATCAGACATTTTAAAATGTCATGAGAACATTGATATATGCTTGAAGCTCACAAAGAAAAGAAAAACTATTTCCCAGCACCAGGCTGTGAACTTGATCCTCAGAGCCAGCATGCAATACTCTAGCAAGCCGTGAGATAATAGTTAGTGGTATGAGGTCGGTTGGTTTGCAGAGCCTTCCCCAAACCACAGCCCTAACTTTAATTAAACACTCGCAATTAATGCCTGAACTGTTAACCTTTTTAATGCTTCAAAAATAGACATTCATCCATAATACATCGAATTTCTAAGGAAATCTATGAAATCGTGTTGCTCTCTCTCTCTCTCTCTCTCTCTCTCTCTCTCTCTCTCTCTCTCTGTCTCCCTCTCTGTCTCTCTCTCGGTCTCTCTGTCTCCCCCTCTCTTCCCCTCTCTCCCCTCTCTCCCCCTCTCTTCTCCTCCCTTCCCCTCTCTTTCTCTCCTTTTCTTTCTATTTCTCCATCACTTTCCCCCTCTCTCTTTCTCCCACTTTCTATTTCTCTCTCTCTAAATCTATTTTACAGTAAAGAGAAACGTATATTAGCACACCAAACTTTACAGTTGGCACTATGCATTCGGGCAGGTAGCATTTTCCTGCCAAATCCAGATTTGTCCGTCGGAATGCCAGATGGTGACGCGTGATTCATCACTCCAGAAAACGTGTTTCCACTGCTCCAATGAAGTCCAATGGCGGCGAGTTTAACAGCACTCCTGCCGATGCTTAGCATTGCACATGGTGATCTTAGGCTTGTGTGCGACTGCTCGGCCACGGAAACCCATTTCATGAAGCTCCTGACAAAGAGGTCTTGTGCTGACGTTGCTTCCAGAGGCAGTTTGGAACTCGGTAGTGATTGATGCAACCGAGGACCGACCATTTTTAATCGCTGTGTGCTTCCCGTTCTGTGAGCTTTTGTGGCCTACCACTTCGCGGCTGAGCCGTTTATGCTCCTACACTTTTCCATTTCACAGTAACAGCACTTACAGTTGACCGGTGCAGCTCTAGCAGGGCAGAAATTTGTCGAACTGATTTGTTGGAAAGGTGGTATCCTATGACGGTGCCACGTTGAAAGCTCTTCAGTACGGGCCGTTCTACAGCTCAATGTTTGTCTATGGAGATTGCATGACTGCACGCTCGATTTTATACACCCTGTCAGCAACGGGTGTGGCTGAAATAGCCGAATCCACTAATTTGATTGGGTGTCCACATACTTTTGTATACATAGTGTATCTACCTCAATTACCTCATACCCCTGCACATGGAGTCAGTACTGGTATCCCGTGTATCATTAATCATTATGTATKTATTGCTGCTGTTATTTATTTGTATATTATTTTATTAATCAGCTTCTATCTGCATTGTTGGGAAGAACCCGTAAGCATTTCACTACACCTGTTGTTTTTACCATGTGACAGAGAGATTTGATTTCACACACACACACACACACACCCGCACCCACACACACCCGCACACACACTCGCACGCGCGCACGCGCACACGCACACACACACACAGACCATTGTGACTGCGTGCTGACCCACTGCTAGTCTGTAGGAATCATAAGAGGTGTCTATTGATTAAAATGTACCAAGGTTCAGACTGGGACTATGGGTCACTCCACTGCTCTGAACTTCATAACTTGGAGTTGTATACAGTAGGATTTATATATATATATATATATATACAAAGACAAACCAATTGATCAAATATATGGTTTCAATGTAGGCAGTATACAATATAAGTATGTGTACAGGAAGTATACAATATCTGTTGTATTATTGTTTAAAAGTTTCCCCAGCAAGTTAAGAATTTAACACAAAAAGTGTGTGTTCAGCATTTTCCCATCTGTAACCTGTGTGTGTTCCCTCTCGTACCTAACCTCTACCACAGTGCACTTACGTTCACCCTTCTCTCCTGTTCATTGTGTAAGGGAAGATCCACCTGAAACCCCCC
>NW_019943827.1:132984-134655 GCF_002910315.2 Salvelinus sp. IW2-2015
TCTTTATCTCATTCACTCTGTCTATCTCTTGGGCACTGAGGAAGCTCTTTATCTCATTCACTCTGTCTATCTCTTGGGCACCGAGGAAGCTCTTTCAAGTGATGAGGAGATGAGGGAGTTTCATTTACCCAACCAGGACAAAGAGAATGGAAGACAGCGAGATAGATAGATATAGAATGTATAGATCAGACATAACCCACTCTGTTCAACTAATAAAAACTGGAGCATTTCACATCTGGTTAGAAATTAATAGGGAAATTACCTACACAGAGAATCCACATACTTTAATGACGACAGCTTCTCCATCCTAGAGGGGGAGAGCAATCATTTCCAGGCCCAGGGACATGTACTAGTCTGTGGCGACCTAAACGCCAGAACTGGACTGAACACTCTCAGCACACAGGGGGACAAACACCTACCTGGAGGTGACAGCATTCCCTCCCAAATATGACCTCCTAGACACAACTACGACAACATAACCAACAAAAACGTGTCACAACTCCTGCAGCTTTGTCGCATGCCGGGTATGTACATAGTCAATGGTAGGCTTCGAGGGACCTCCTACGGTAGGTACTGATAAGGGAATTTAAATGTTTAAAAGTAATAGTAGGAGAATCTGAATGACATTAAGAGTAAATGACGAAAGTATTTCACCCTAATAGTTACAGAAGCTTAGACAATGTGTTTAGTCATGATACTAGAATATTGTGAGACAGCGGTTAACATTGTGTTTGTGTGTGATAAAGAGGACCTGACAACAGACACGTCTTGGTACCGTGAGACCAAGGACAGGAGATAAAGTTCCTCCACCCAGGAAGGAACAGCTGCGCTTGTAGACTTGTAGGCGCTTGTAGGAGTTATATAAAAGGCCGTGCGCATTATATGGTTTTTAGAACGTTCTCGTGAATGAAGAAACCAACCTTTTACAGAAGCTGAGTCTTTGCCCAATTCTTATTTACCCTAGCTTTACAACCTAGGGGGAATTGGTCAAAGCTATAGTGATTGTTATCGTCATTGGGATTGAAAATTCTCGTGACAGGTACACCTATAGCTCATCTCTTGGCGGCAGATGGTCGGCCATGAGGCTCGACACGGCTCTGATTTCTATGTCTCAGACTTCGTTCTGTTATTCGTACGGTCTACTGGTTTACACACGTGTAGACGTTTGGAAGTATTAAACATCGGGGAGAAATCCTACGAGGTCTTTAATCGTCAACATCTTTCTTTACCTGCTGAATTACTGACTAACAGCATACATGGGCAGTCACAGCCTTCAGGTGGGAATACATCTGGACATGGAAAGCGAGCCGGCATCCTCTCCAGGTTCAGGAGACGGCCCTACCGTCCCTCTCTGCCTGCGTTGTTACCATCAAACGTCCGATCGCTCAGGGATGAACTGCTGGTATTGATCTGAACTAACACAGATGATGATTGGCTGGACCAATCTGCTCCTCTGTCTGTCTGACTGAGACGTGGCTGGACCAATCTGCTCCTCTGTCTGTCTGACTGAGACATGGCTGGACCAATCTGCTCCTCTGTCTGTCTGACTGAGACATGGTTGGACCAATCTGCTCCTCTGTCTGCCTGACTGAGATGTGGCTGGACCAATCTGCTACTCTGTCTGCCTGACTGAGACGTGGCTGGACCAATCTGCTCCTCTGTCTGCCTGAC
>NW_019943827.1:135126-144334 GCF_002910315.2 Salvelinus sp. IW2-2015
CTGTCTGCCTGACGGAGACATGGCTGGACCAATCTGCTCCTCTGTCTGCCTGACTGAGACATGGCTGGACCAATCTGCTCCTCTGTCTGCCTGACTGAGACATGGCTGGACCAATCTGCTCCTCTGTCTGCCTGACTGACACATGGCTGGACCAATCTGTACTGCCCCCGGGTTTTCCCAACCACTGAGCCGACAGGTCAGTCATGTTGTCTCTAAAATCATGAGGTGGTGGCATCTGCTTCATGATTAATCAACGCCGGTGAACCAACTCCTCAGAGTACTACATCAATCATACTCCCCCCAATCTCGGATTCCTAATTATACAGTTACAGACCAAAGGAATGTGCGTCAAATGAGCTAACCCCGGTGTTTACATAACCGCYGCAAGCTAACGCCAGCAACGTCGTTGGTTATTAACGATCACATAACATTTCCCCAGTGGAAAGATCTCATACCGACGTCACAACAATTGTAGTTGTGATTGTGATTTTAGGCCCTCCAATCTGTCTCACGAGTTACCTAACTACGAACAACTGGTGGGCATGCCCCACAAGAGAACATACAATTCTGGATGACTGCTACAGTTCAATCTCATCTGGTTACCATGCATTCCCTTGAGTACTGCTGGGAAAATCTGACCACGTAATGCTGCTCCTCATTATAACATATTAACAAAAAAAACAAAAAAAAACAATTCGATAAAGTCCCAAAAAAAACGGATCAAATATGGTCCACAGATGTTTGTTGAAACACTGAAAAGCTGTTTTGAATGTAGAATGTGGATACTGTCAGAGCCTCATGAACCACACTCGATGAGTACACAGACACTGTAACATCATTCATCTGGTTCTCTGTGTGTCCGCACAAGAACCGTGACGTCACCCGGCAACAGCAAGCCCTGGATCTCAAAATAACTAGCTTCACTACGTAGGGAAAATAACTAGCTTCACTACGTAGGGAAAATAACTAGCTTCACTACGGAGGAAAATAACTAGCTTCACATACGTAGGGAAAATAACTAGCTTCACTACGTAGGGAAAATAACTAGCTTGTACTAGATAGGGAAAATAACTAGCTTCACTACGTAGGGAAAATAACTAGCTTGACTACGTAGGAAAAATTAGCTAGCTTCACTACGTAGGGAAAAATACTAGCTTGCATACGTAGGGAAATAAGGCTAGCTCACTACGTAGGGAAAATAACTTAGCTTGACTACGTTAGGGAAAATACTAGCTTCACTACGTAGGAAAATAACTAGCTTTACACCTACGTAGGGAAAATACTAGCTTCACTACGTAGGGAAATAACTAGCTTACCTACGTAAGGGGAAAATAAACTAGCTTCACTACGTAGGGAAAATAACTAGCTTGACTACGTAGGGAAAATACTAGCTTCACTACGTAGGGAAAATAACTAGCTTGACTACGTAGGGAAAAAACTAGCTTATACCCACATAGAAAATAACTAGCTTGAACTACTAGGGAAAAATACTAGCTTCACTACGTAGGGAAAATAAACTTAGCTGTTCACTACGTAGGGAAATAACTAGTTCACTACGTAGGGAATATGCTTCACTACGTAGGGAAAATAACTAGCTTACTACGTAGGAAAATAAAAACTAGCTTCACTACGTAGGGAAAATAACTAGCTTCACTACGTAGGGAAAATAACTAGCTCACTACGTAGGGAAAAATAACTAGCTTCACTACGTAGGGAAAATAACTAGCTTCACTAGTAGGGAAAATAACTAGCTTTACTACGTAGGGAAAATAACTAGCTTCACTAACGTAGGAAATAACTAGCTTGCATACGTAGGGAAAATAACTAGCTTCACTACGTAGGTAAAATAACTCTTCACTAAGTAGGGAACATGACCTTAGTCTTCACTACGTAGGGAAAAATAACTAGCTTCACTACGTAGGGAAAATAACTAGCTTCACTACGTAGGGAAAATAACTAGCTTCACTACGTAGGGAAAATAACTAGCTTCACAATACGGAAGGACAAAACACTATGAACTGCACTCTGCAATACGGAAGGACAAAACAATATGAACTGACCAGATAAACAATCTGACCTCTGACCCTCAGTACTGGGGCACCACATGGCTGTGTGCTATCCCCTCCTCTTCTCCTTTTTCACACACCAGTTTACATCTCAGGAGACCTCAGATAAGGTCCTTAAATATGCTGATGACACCATCACAGTCGGCCTCATCACAGACAACAATGAAACACAGCATCACCGTAATGTGACTCGAGCGGTGATGTGGTGTAAGGACAACGACCTCATGCTCAACGACTCAAAAACCTGTTTGGAGCTCTGGAGCAGGTTTTCATCAAGGATTTCTCTGTACCTTGCTCCGTTCCTTTCCCTCGATAATGACTAGTCTTCCAGTCCCTGCCGCTGAAAAACATCCCTACAGCATGATGCTGCCACCACCATGCTTCACCGTAGGGATGGTACCAAGTTTCCTCCAGATGTGAAGCTTGGAATTCAGGCCAAAGAGTTCTAACTTGGTTTCATCAGACCAGAGAATCTTGTTTCTCATGGTCTGAGAGTCTTTAGGTGCCTTTTGGCAAACTCCAAGAGGGCTGTCATGTGCCTTTTACTGAGGAGTGGCTTCCGTCTGGCCACTCTACCATAAAGGCCTGATTGGTGTAGTGCTGCAGAGATGGTTGTCCTTCTAGAAGGTTCTCCCATCTCCACAGAGGAACTCTGGAGCTCTGTCAGAGTGACCATCGTGTTCCACCTCCCTGACCAAGGCCCTTCTCCCCGGTCGGCCAGCTCTAGGAAGAGTCTTGGTGGTTCCAAACTTATTCCGTTTAAGAATGATGAAGGCCACTGTGTTTTTGGGGACCTTCAATGCTGCAGAAATGTTTTGGTATCCTTCCCCACATCTGTGCCTCGACACAATCCTGTCATTGAGCTCTGCGGACAATTCCTTCAACCTCATGGCTTGATCAATGGAAACAGGATGCACCTGAGACCAATTTCGAGTCTCATAGCAAAGGGTCTGAATAATTATGTAAATAATGTTTTTTCTGTTTTTTTATTTTTTATAAATTCAACCCGAAAAGGCCTGTGGTGTTGATGGTATCCTCAATGAAATGATGAAATACACAGACCACAAATTCCAATTGGCTATTCTTAAACTCTTTAACATTGTCCTCAGCTCTGGAATCAAATTTGATTTGTAGGAATCTGCATCAACAGCTATCTCTGAAAAATCTCCTACATTAACAACAGACTCTAACATTTCCTGAATGAAAACAATGTCCAAAGCAAATGTAAAATTGGCTTCTTACCAAAATACTGTACCACAGACCACACATTCCACCACAAAGCCTTCACCTACAGAGAGCGTAACCTAGAGAAGAGTCCCCTCAGCCAGCTGGTTCTGGTGCTCTGTTCACAAACACAAACAGACCCCACAGAGCCACAGGACAGGAACACAAATAGACCCAACCAAATTACGAGAAAGCAAAAATATAACTATTTGACACACTGGAAAGAATTAAAACTAATAAAGACACCATCAAGAAACAGAACATATTGAAATGATATTTGGCCCTAAACAGAGAGTAAACAGTGGACTAATACCTGACCACTGTGACTGACCCACAATTAAAATCCTTGACTATGTACAGACTCAGTGAGCATAGCCTTGCTATTGAGAGAGGCCACCGTAGGCAGACCTGGCTCTCAAGAGAAGACAGGCTATGTGCACGCTGCCCACAAAATGAGGTGGAAACTGAACTGCACTTCCTAACCTCCTGCCCAAGTTATGACCATATTAGAGACAATGACCATCGTTATGTTTGGAGGAAAAAGGAGAATGCTTGCAAGCCGAAGAACACCATCCCAACCGTGAAGCACAGGGGTGGCAGCATCATGTTGTGGGGGTTGCCTGTGTGCGTGGCGTGGCACTTCTACCACAAGGAATAGATGGCAGCAATCATGGGAGGAAAATATGTAGATATATTTGAAGAAGCAACATCTCAAGACATCAGTCAGGAAGTGAAAGCTTGATCGCAAATTGGTCTTCCAAATGGACAATGACCCCAAACATACTTCCAAAGTTTGTGCAAATGGCCTAAAAACAAGAAAGTCAAGGTATTGGAGTGGCCATCACAAAGCCCTGACCTCAATCCTATAGAAAAATTGTGGCAGAATTGAAAAAGCGTCTGCAAGCAAGGAGGCCTACAAACCTGACTCAGTTACACCAGCTCTGTCAGGAGGAATTGTGGAAGGCTTCCCGAAACATTTGACCCAAGCAAACAATTTAAAGCAATGCTACCACAATACTAATTGAGTGTATTTAAACTTCTGACCCACTGGAATGTGATGAAATAATTAAAAGCTGATATAAATCATCTCTCCTACTATATTCCGACATTCACATTCTTAAAATAAAGTGGTGATTCTAACTGACCTAAACAGGGAATTTTAACTAGGATTAAATGTCAGGAATTGGTGACTGGTTTAAATTATTTGGCTAATTGTAGTATAAACTCCGCTTCAAATGTATATATAAGATGTAAAGGAACCCCTCTTGGATAGTATAAATGCTGCCCTCATCTAATGTCCTTCAATTTACTGTTAACAATCTATTCAAAATGTTGATCTATAATTGCCTACCTCAACTCATCGATATATATAAGAATAAATTGATTACTCCATGCCCTAGTCTCAAGCCAGCCTTACTGTGCGAGCTCCTTGCGCCATACTCCTGTGCACTAACTTCCTAATCTCAAGAATTCCCTCTTCTCTAAATCATACGAAGAGAGACGCTTCGTAATCTGCTGGTTGATCCAAAGACAATCTGTTCTGTTTTCTATTGGCGTCCCCATAGGAGCAAAGCAAGAGTAACACATGTGGTGTGTATGTTGTGTGTGTGTTGATGTGGGTGTGTGTGTGTGTGTGTGTGCTGTGTGTGTGTGTGTGTTGTAGTGTGTGTGTGTGTGGTGTGTGTGTGTGTGTGTGTGGTGGTGGTGTAGTAAAGTTCTTGTCGTGTGTGTGTGTGTGTGTGTGTGTGTGTGTGTGAGCTGCTGATGTTGTGGTTGTGTGTGTCTGTGTGTGTGTGGTCCAGGATACATAATAGATCGTCAGTGTCCAAGCTGAGCAGTGACATGGTGGGTTGCTGGAGAAGTAGCTGGAGCAGCTGACTTGATTTATATATTGTCGACAACGCGCCGGTCTAATGCCCCCCAGCTGAGCCGGATCCGGTCATCCACCGCGACCACGATGTCTGGACACCGATGTTGTCTAGCACGCCATCCCCATAGAGGAATGACTAACTATCTCGGCTACTCGAGGAAAGGTCAAGTGGGTATCAGCACCCAAAACTCCCATGGCACCTTGGTATAACTGCGAGATAAAAAGGTCTTTATAGCGATGTAGCGTCGTGTAGATTGTAGTGTGTAGTGATATATGTGAAAAAAAAAAAGAACACAAAAACAAAAAAACAAAAACAAAGAACCAAAAACCCAAAAATAATATGAGTGTGTAGTAAGAATAGTAGTGTGTAGTGTGGATGTGAAAATCGATGTGATAGATGTGTATGTAAAGATGTGTGAGTGAAATGTGAGTGTGTGTAGTTATATGTGTGTGCTGTGATGTGTCGGTGTGTGGGTTGTGTGGTGTGTGGTGATGTGTGTGTGTGTTGTGTGTCGGTGTGTGTGATGTGTTGAGTGGTGTGTGTGGTGTGTGTGTTGGTTGTTGTGTGTGTTGTGTGCTGTGCTGTTGTTGTGTGTGTGTGTGTTGTGGTGCTTTATTGTGTTGATTGTGTGTTCTCATTGGTCTGTTGCTGTGTAAGTCTAGTAGAGGCATATTATGTCCTGGGCAACTCTAAACACATGAGCGAAAAAGTGTATAAATTGGTTCCATGAGACACCACCCCCCCCCCCACCCCGCCCCCCCTCCCCACCATAAACAACACACCACACGACACACAACATCACTGAGCTACCACACCACACACACACACACACCACACACACACACACACACACACACACACACACACACCATCTTTGACAAGAGTGCACTGCTGAAGCTCCCCATTGGATCTCAATAAAGTCCTAAAGCAGCTGATCATTTTGTCTTCGTACCCTTGGAGCTGTCTGTCTCCAGTTGTCTGCAAACTGAGTGTCTATACCAGTTTGTCTGTCAACCTTGGAGCTGTCTGTCTATATGTCTTACCGATGTTTCGTCTTCGTCAACCTTGGAGTGTCTGTCTTTATACCAGTTTGTCTGTCAACCTTGGAGCTGTTCTAGTCGTTATAACCTATGTTTGTCTGTCAACCTTGGAGCTGTCTGTCTTATACCAGTTTGTCTGTCAACCTTGGAGCTGTCTGTCTTAAACCAGTTTGAAAGGCTGGTTATGGCACACATCAACTCCATCATTTGGTGTGGCAGGTAACCTTGTGGTTATAGCGTTGGGCCAGTAACCGAAAGGTTGCTGGATCGAATCCTCGAGCTGACAAGGTAAGAATCTGTCGTTCTACCCCTCAACAAGGCAGTTAACCGACTGTTCCCCAGTAGGCCGTCATTGTAACTAAGATCTTGTTCTTATTAACTGACTTGCCCTAATTAAATAAAAAATCACCCTAGATCTACTCCAATTTGAATACCGCCCAACAGATCCATAGATGATGTAATCTCAATTGCATCGCCCCACTTACTTACTGTACCAGTCAAAAGTTTGGACACACCTACTCATTCCAGGGTTTTCTTAATTTTTTACTATTTTCTACATTGTAGAATAATAGTGAAGACATCAAAACTATGAAATAACACATATGGAATTATGTAGTAACCAAAAAAGTGTTAAACAAATCCAAATATATTTTAGATTCTTTAAAGTAGCCACCCTTTGCCTTGATGACAGCTTTGCACACTCTTGGCATTCTCTCAACCAGCTTCACCTTGAATGCTTTTCCAACAGTCTTGAAGGAGTTCCCACATGTGCTGAGCACCTGTTGGCTGCTTTTCCTTCACTCTGCAGTCCAACTCAACCCAAACCATCTCAATTGGGTTGAGGTCGGGTGATTATGGAGGCCAGGTCATCTGATGCAGCACTCCATCACTCTCCTTCTTGGTCAAATAGCCCTTACACAGCCTAGAGGTGTGTTGGGTCATTGTCCTGTTGAAAAACAAATGATGGTCCCACTAAGCACAAACCAGATGGGAGGCGTATCGCTGCAGAATGCTGTGGTAGCCATGCTGGTTAAAACCTCTACAGTATCAGTAGGTACCCCCCGGGACGGTTGAGCTAACGTAGGCTAATGTGATTAGCATGAGGTTTTAAGTAACAAGAACATTTCCCAGGACATAGACATATCTGATATTGGCAGAAAGCTTAAATTCTTGTTAATCTTACTATACTGTCCAATTTACAGTAGCTATTACAGTGAAATAATACATTCTATTGTTTGAGGAGAGTGCACAATTATGAACTTAAAAATGTATGAATAAACCAACTAGGCACATTTGGGCAGTCTTGATATAAAAATTTGAACAGAAATGCAATGCTTCATTGGATCAGTCTAAAACGTTGCACATGCACTGCTTCCATCTAGTGGCCAAAATATAAATTGCGCCTAGGCTGGAAGAATACGTTATTGCCTTCTCTTGCATTTCAAAGATGACTGTACAAAAGAAATACATAAAAAACATATGCTTTTTTCTATGWATTATCTTTTACCAGATCAAATGTGTTATATTCTCCTACATTCATTTAACATTTCCACAAACCTTAAAGTGTTTCCTTTCAAATGGCATCAAGAATATGCATATCCTTTCTTCAGGTCCTGATCTACAGGCAGTTAGATTTGGGTATGTCATTTTGGACGAAAATTGAAAAGAAGGRGCGGATCCTTAAGAGGTTTTAAGTGTGCCTGGAATTCAAATGCTTCACAATGTATTTCTACAGCGTTGAAATGAATGAAATAACATAACCTAAATAATTAATTTCTGTTCCTTCTTAGTCTCCCTGTCTGACTCTTGACCTATTTAGAGAGTTAATATGCTGTTCAATATGACATGTAATTTGTAATATCCTGTTCAATATGACACGTTAGTGTTAATATCCTGTTCAATATTGACATCGTAGATTTAATAATCCTGTCAATATGACACGTTATGTTAATATCCTGTTCAATATGACATGTTAGTGTTTAATATCCTGCTTCAATATGACACGTTAGTGTTAATATCCTGTTCAATATGACACTAGTGTTATATCTGTCAATACAATTATGTTAATTAACCTGTTCAATATGACATGTTAGTGTTAATATCCTGTCAATATGACACGTTAGTGTTAATATCCTGTTCAATATGACATGTTAGTGTTATATCCTGTTCAATATGACATTTAGTGTTAATATCCTGTTCAATATGACACGTTAGTGTTAATATCCTGTTCAATATGACATGTTAGTGTTAATATCCTGTTCAATAATGACACGTTAGTGTTAATATCCTGTTCAATATGACATGTTAGTGTTAATATCCTGTTCAATATGACATGTTAGTGTTAATATCCTGTTCAATATACACGTTAGTTAATATCCTGTTCAATATGACACGTTAGTGTTAAATCCTGTTCAATATGACACGTTAGTGTTAATATCCTGTTCAATATGACAGTTTGTGTTAATATCCTGTTCAATATGACATTTAGTGTTAATATCCTGTTCAATAAACATGTTAGTGTTAATATCCTGTTCAATATGACATTAGTGTTATTCCTGTTCAATATGACACTTAGTGTTAATATCCTGTTCAATATGACACGTTAGTTTAATATCCTGTTCAATATGACATGTTAGTGTTAATATCCTGTTCAATATGACACGTTAGTGTTAATATCCTGTTCAAATATGACACGTTAGTGTTAATATCCTGTTCAATTATGACACGTTAGTGTAATATCCTGTTCAATAATGACATGTGTTTAATATCCGGTTCAATATGACATGTTAGTGTAATATCCTGTTCAATAATGACACGTAGTGTTAATATCTTTCATATGACACGTTAGTGTTAATATCCTGTTCAATATGACACGTAGTGTTAATATCCTGTTCAATATGACATTAGTGTAATATCCTGTTCAATATGACACGTTAGTGTTAATATCCTGTTCAATATGACACGTTAGTGTTAATATCCTGTTCAATATGACACGTTAGTGTTAATA
>NW_019943827.1:147776-149262 GCF_002910315.2 Salvelinus sp. IW2-2015
GTCTGTATGAGGGAGTCTGTATGAGGAGGGAGTCTGTATGAGGAGGGAGTCTGTCTGAGGGAGTCTGTATGAGGAGGGAGTCTGTATGAGGCAGTCTGTATGAGGAGAGAGTCTGTATGAGGGAGTCTGTCTGAGAGAGTCTGTATGAGGGAGTCTGTATGAGGAGAGAGTATGTCTGAGTGAGTCTGTCTGAGGGAGTCTGTATGAGGAGAGAGTCTGTATGAGGAGGGAGTCTGTCTGAGGAGGGAGTCTGTATGAGGAGAGAGTCTGTATGAGGAGAGAGTCTGTATGAGGGAGTCTGTATGACGAGGGAGTCTGTATGAGGAGGGAGTCTGTCTGAGGAGGGAGTCTGTCTGAGGAGGGAGTCTGTATGAGGAGGGAGTCTGTATGAGGAGGGAGTCTGTATGAGGGAGTGTGTACGAGGAGGGAGTCTGTTTGAGAAAGGAGTCTGTATGAGGGCATAATACAATAATAAAAGATGTTTGCAACATCGTCACAGGAATCAGGACTAAGATTGAATCATACTACACCTTTTCCGATGCTCGTTGGATGTGGCAGGGCTTGCAATCTATTAAAGACTGCAAAGGAAAGCACAGATGAGCTAAATTATTTCTATGCTCGCTTCGAGGCAAGTAACACTGAAACATGCATGAGAGCATCCGCTGTTCCGGATGACTGTGTGATCACGCTCTCCGTAGCCGTTGTGAGTAAGACCATTACAGGTCAAAATTCACGAGTCCAGGACGGACTATCAGGACGTGTACTCCGAGCATGCGCTGACCAATTTGCAAGTGTCTTCACTGACATTTTCAACCTGTCCCTGACTGAGTCTGTAATACCAACATGTTTTAAGCAGACCTCCATAGTCCCTGTGCCCAAGAACACGAAGGTAACCTCCCTAAATGACTACCGACCCGTAGCACTCACGTCTGTAGCCATGAGGTGCTTTGAAAGGCTGGTCATGGCTCACATCAACACCATTATCCCAGAAACCCTAGACCCACTCTAATTTGCATACCGCCCCCACAGATGATGCAATCTCTGTTAAACTCCACAAAGAGGCTTCTAAACAGCTTCTACCCCCAAGCCATAAGACTTCTGAACAGCTATTCAAATGGCTACTTTTACGCTGCTGCTACTCTCTGTTTATTATCTATGCATAGTCACTTTCACCCTACCTATAAGTACATATTATCTCAATTACCTCGACTAACCGGTGCCCCCGCACATTGACTCTGTACCGGTACCCCCTGTATATAGCCTCACTATTGTTATTTTACTGCTGCTGTTTAATTATTAGTTTCTTTTATTTTCAATTTTTTTGCTAGCTAGCATCACTCTGGCTTGTAGCTAGTTATCATCACTCTGGCTGGTAGCTAGCTATCATCACTCTGGCTGGTAGCTAGCTATCATCACTCTGGCTGGTAGCTAGATAGCATCACTCTGGCTGGTAGCTAGCTAGCATCACTCTGGCTGGTAGCTAGCT
>NW_019943827.1:149650-158292 GCF_002910315.2 Salvelinus sp. IW2-2015
CTGGCTGGTAGCTAGCTAGCATCACTCTGGCTGGTAGCTAGCTAGCATCACTCTGGCTGGTAGCTAGCTAGCATCACTCTGGCTGGTAGCTAGCTGGCATTAGTCTGACTGGTAGCTAGCTAGCATCACTCTGGCTGGTAGCTAGCCAGCATCACTCTGGCTGGTAGCTAGCTGGCATCACTCTGATGGCTGATGTAGGTTACTTTCTGAATTCATCTCCTCTCCACTCGTTACCGCTCTTTCACTCTCTCCTCCTGTCGCCTCCACCCTCTCCCTCGGATCCTTTCAGCGGAGCTGTGACGTCACTTTGCTAAAAATAGTGAAAGCCACATCTCTCGATTTTGCCATATTCCCCCCCCCTGCAAAACCATGCAATGCTGAGTAGCTAAGCAATGCACACCAGACCTCCTCTGAAACCTTCAATTTCGTCTTTGTATGTTCGTGTCGTTGCCCCTCCGGGAGAGACTCCTCCTCCCTCAACCTCAACTAAGGTTTGTCTACTGCAGCTTGCAGGGGACATCCCGCTGACTGACGGACTCCAAGACCCATATGGAATCATTCGGGTGGGCATCATTTTTTTCTGAGGTCTCCTTCGTGATCTCCTGTTTCTCGTCCTCAAAACTCTCCTTCCAGTGAACCTTCAGGCCCTTTCGCTGCACATGGACTCTGAAGCTTCCCTTCACAATCTTCTCACTGTTTGGAGGGACCTTAATTGGAGCCATAATAACTGGTCTGCCTACCAATGGTCGCTTTGACATGCTTCAACGTGGCTTCCTCTCCAGACAGTCGGTGGCGGTCCCACTTTGTCACACCTTCCTGGTTGGTGTAGAAGAGTCCTTAAATCTCCCCGATGACATTTAGTCCCACGATGCCGGGGCACTTCTCGTGGTTCCTTACTCTCTGAAGAAGGATCCTTCAAGATGAAGCCACCATTCACATGTAATCTTCTTCCCATGCACTCAATGTCTGTCTCCAGGCAACCAATAACAGGAATCTCCATGCACTCAATGTCTGTCTCCAGGCAACCAATAACAGGAATCCTCCATGCACTCAAATTGTTTGTTCTCGCAGGCAAGCCAATTACAGGACTCTCCATGCACTCAAGTTCTGTTCTCCAGGCAACCAATAACAGGAATCTGCCATGGCACTCAATGTCTGTCTCCAGGCAAGCCAATAACAGGAATCTCCATGGCACTGCAATGTCTGTCTGCCAGGCAAGCCAATAACAGGCGTAATCGTCATGCACTCAAGTCTGTCTCAGGCACCAATAACAGGAATCTGCCACTGCAAGCTCAATGTCTGTCTCCAGGCAACCAATAACAGGAATCTCCATGCACTCAATGTCTGTCTCCAGGCAACCAATAACAGGAATCTCCAGTACGATAGTGGCTGTGAGACACACCCACGTTTGCACACAACAGTTCTGGATCCCCAAAGTGCTTCTTAAAGTGTGTCTCGGTAAGGGTGGTGAACTCTGACCCAGTGTCAAGCAAACATCTAGTCTTAACCCAGCGATGTTCATCTCCACTATCAGGCAGCTACCAAAAGCTTTTTGGAGGTCTGACCAGCACGGTTTTGTTTCACGGAGTTGTAACCAGCTGACTGACTGCTAATAGTTGATGAGTTCCTGTCACCCTGGCTATCGGTGTCTGTCCCTCACTGGCATGGTTAGCCCCTCACTGGCATGGTTCTCCCAGTAGCACCCCCCCCCCCCCTTGAAACATGTAGCAAATATATCTTCCATCGTTGTCCATCCTGCCTGGGGCCTGATCCTCTAGTTTGGTCTCTCCTGGTGAACTTCCTGAACCAGTTGTTCCCGCTGAGCAGCGTCTTGTCTGCCTTCATCGCTGATTGGTTGCTGTGCTTGGCTGGGGTCAGAGGGGGTTTCCTCCTTCAATGACGTGACATCTTTGTCTCCTCTAGGACCGTCTTTTTCATCTCTCGACGATGGCCACAACACTTGCTGTTGAGTATTACGTCCGGCTCTGTAACACGGTTGGGGATTTTTTTTATTTTAATCACTTTGTCTGCAGGTTGTATGCATAAGGCCCGAACAGTCTCATTACCTTGTTGCGTTTTACCATAGAACTCTTAAAATTCTAAAGAGTCTATTGACACACCCCGTGTGTATAGTCAGTTTAGTCCGTTTTAAACGTCAATCCACTACATCCGCCTACGTCAGCCAACATCCGCCTACGTCAGCCAACATCCGCCTACGTCAGCCAACATCCGCCTACGTCAGCCAACATCCGCCTACGTCNGCCAACATCCGCCTACGTCAGCCAACATCCGCCTACGTCAGCCAACATCCGCCTACGTCAGCCAACATCCGCCTACGTCAGCCAACATCCGCCTAAGTTAGCCAACATCTGCCTAAGTCAGCCAACATCCGCCTAAGTCAGCCAACCGCATCTGTGTTGGAAGGTGGCCAAGCTACAGTTTATCAGACCTCATGAGACGTCTTTTCCCAAAACAACATTTGTATGTATTTATCCGAATGGTTTGGCCTACACACTAGTATGACAATGCAATAGAAACTCTACGAGACTCTCACAATGCTGTTCTCTGTTATGCTCTAACGACCCCACCAGAAGCTCCAAGAGACTTGTCTGAATCGGTAATGCCCATGTGCCAACTGCTGTCTGTAGCGTCTGAACCGTTTGGGCTGGAAACTAATATGACTATATATTATATAACACAATGATGTTCTCTGTTATGCTCTACGACCCCCAGAGGGACTCGTCTGAAGATAAACAGGTTCCGATTTAAACATATACAAATGAATGGAAGTATGGAGGTCATTTTACGCCAACAGAAAAACTAAATTTAAATATAAATAGTAAATATATGTCCAAAAAAACTAAAATATTTCCTGAGTTTTTTTATACAGTTTCTTCAGAAAGTATTCACATCCCTTGACTTTTTCCACATTTTGTTGTGTTAAAGCCTGAATATAAACAAATTTAATTGAGATTGTTTGTCACTGGCTTGCACTCAATACGTCATTGTAAATAAGAATAAGTTCTTAACTGACTTGCCTAGTTAAATACACGTTAAATAAAACTATTTAAAATACCCCATAATGTCAAAATGTAATGATGTTTTTAGAAATTTTACAAAATAATGAAAAATTCAAAGCTAAAATGTCTTGATTCAATAAGTATCCAACCCCTTGGTTGTGGTAAGAGTTCAGGAGTAAATATGTCCTTAAGTCACATAATAAATTGCATGGGCTCACTATGTGTGCAATAATAGTGTTTAACATGAGTTTTGAATGAATACCACATCTCTGTACCCCACACTTATTTGTAAGGTCCCTCACTTGAGCAGTGAATTTCAGAAACAGATTCAATCACAAAGGGGAGGGATTTTCCAATGCCTCGCAAAGAAGGACACCTATTGGTACATAGATAAAAAATTAAATAGCAGACGTTGAATATTAATTACACTTTGGAAGGTGTATCAACACAAGCAGTCACTACAGGCGTCCTTCCTAACTCAGTTGCCAGAGAGGAAGAAAACCACTCAGGGATTTCACCATGAGGCCAATGGTGACTTTAAAGCAGTTATGGTTTAATGGCTGTGATTATAGAAAACTGAGGATAGATCAACATTGTAGTTACTCCACAATACTAACCTAAATGACAGAGTGAAAAGGAAGCCTGTATAGAATAAAAATATTCCAAAACATACATCCTGTTAGCAACAAGGTACTAAAGTACTGTCACTATCACTGTCGCCCCTAGTGGCCATTTTCCATGTCATCTCCTGATGTCCTCAGACATGGATATACTTTGAATACTGACTTTTATCACAGGTGACCTGGCTGCTGAAGTAATAGTGCAAACAATATGGCAAAGCAATTCACTTTTTGTCCTGAATACAAAGTGTTCTGTTTGGCGCAAATCCAACACAACACATTACTGAGTACCATTCACCATATTTTCAAAGATAGTGGTGGATGCATCATGTTATGGGTATGTTTGTAATCGTTAAGGATTGGGGAGTTTTTCAGGATAAAAAATGAAATCATAGAGGACAACCTGGTTCAGTGTGCTTTCCACCAGACACTGGGAGATGAATTCATCTTTCAACAGGACAATGACCTAAAACACAAGGCCAAATCTACACTGGAGTTGCTTACCAAGATGACAGTGAATGTTCCTGAGTGGCCGAGTTACAGTTTTGACTTAAATCTATTTGAAAATCTATTGCAAGACCTGAAAATAGTTGTCTAGCAATGATCAACAACCAATTTGACAGAACTTGAATATTTTTTTTAAATGGGCAAATATTGCACAATCCAGGTGTGGAAAGCTCTTTGAGACTTACCCAGAAAGACTCACAGCTGTAATCACTGCCAAAGATGCTTCTACAAAAGTATTGACTCACAGGTGTGAATACTTATGTAAATTATATATTTATTTATTTAATTTTCAATAAATTAACTGAAAATGTCTAAAAACATGTTTTCACTTTGTCAGTATGGGGTACTGTGATGTCAGTATGGGGTATTGTGATGTCAGTATGGGGTATTGTGATGTCAGTATGGGGTATTGTGATGTCAGTATGGGGTATTGTGATGTCAGTATGGGGTATTGTGGGTAGATGGGTGAGAAAAAAAAACTATAAAATACATTTTTAATTCAGGCTGTAACAACAAAATGTGTAATACGTCTATTATTATTTATTATTATTATTATTATTTATTTATTATTATGGGGTATGACTGCTATGTGAAGGCACTCTATAAGGCCAGCATTTCGTAAACGTTACTGTGGGAAAGTTGATATGGTGATAAGCTTCAGTTTGCTGCCATATGACTGGTTTCACATTTTGTCTCCATTATAAGGTCAAATAGATCTAAAACAATTATCGTTTGTATTTACAATCCCCTCATTCAAACAGATGCCTCATTATAACCTATCTGTCCTTAACAGATCTTATCCGATGTATAAATTAGAGTGCATGGAGAATGGTGTTCTATCTATCGACCTTGTTCGTCGTTTCATTGGGCGTAAAGGTGGTGGAAAAACAAGGGAATTAAGTCACGGTCAGAAGACGGAGTATCTATAGACACACCCCTGCCATTCATTCCTTTCTTTGATCTCCACAGCCAACAAATAGAGGGTGAATAACATACTATTCTCATGCTCAAGGTCAGAATACACGTAGAGAGAAGAGTGCATAAAAAGGGAATTATATTCCATTAACGTGTGCTTAACTCAGGTCGGAATCCCCCCCAGGTCTCCAGGCCCTTTACACTGGCTCCACTGGTGGGTAGTAGATTAATGCAGACCAGTGAAGACTACATGACCGCCCTCTAGTGGACACTCCAGGAACAAAGGTGTACTCTACACTCTGCAGTAAACCTAAATCAAAATCAACCCCAACATCCATGTACTCAAGTTCAGGTCTCAATGTCTCTAGCTTACACTTGTACATTTTACATGCTTACAATTTAACTTTAATGATACCTGTTTGTTGTTCGTTTGTAGAATGTAATGTATAGCCTGCTTTTAAAAGGGGCCATCTGCAAATCAGTGGTGGGTGGCCGGTTTTTGATCATGTTTGAACTGCATATTGCCCCTTTAAAGGGAAACTTCCCAGCTAGACACTATTTGGGGTCTTCCTACATATGAGCGATGAGAGGGTGTTTCAGACATACCAGTGCCTTACAAAAGCATTCATCCCCCTTGGCATGTTTCCTATTTTGTTGCATTACAACCTGTAATTTAAATKGATTTTTATTTGGATTTTTATGTAATGGACAAACACAAAACAGTCCAAACTGGTGGAATGAAATTAAGAAAGTAACTTGTTTCAAAAAATTATATACAATTTTTTTTTTTTTTGGGGGGGGGAAGTGGTGTGTGCATATGTATTCGCCCCCTTTGCTATGAAGCCCCTAAATAAGATCTGGTGCAAACAATTACCTTCAGAAGTCACATAATAAGTTAAATAAATTCCACCTGTGTGCAATCTAAGTGTCACATGATCTCAGTATATTTACACCTGTTCTGAAATGCCCCAGAGTCTGCAACACCACTAAGCAAGGGGCATCTATAAAGTCTTTGCTAGGTAAAGCTCCACCTTATCTCAGCTCACTGGTCACCATAGCAGCACCCACCTGTAGCACGTGCTCCAGCAGGTATATCTCACTGGTCACCCCCAAAGCCAATTCCTCGATTGGCCTTYTTTCCTTCTGGTTCTCTGCTGCCAATGACTGAAAAAATCACTGAAGCTGGAGACTCATATCTCCCTCACTAACTTTAAGCACCAGCTGTCAGAGCAGCTCACAGATCACTGCACCTGTACATAGCCCATCTGTAAATAGCCCATCCAACTACCTCATCCCCATCCCCATACTGTTATTTTTTATTTTTATTTTGCTCCTTTGCACCCCAGTATCTCTACTTGTACATTCATCTTCTGCACAGCTATCACTCAAGTGTTTAATTGCTATATTGTAATTATTTCGCCACTATTTGCACACACTGTATATAGACTTTKTCTATTATATATCTGGCCAAGACAAAGCATAWCAATTCGACACATACAACAACACAGAGTTACACATGKAATAAACAAAACATACAGTCAATAATACAGTAGAAAAATAARTCTACATACAACGTGAGCAAATGAGGTGAGATAAGGGAGGTAAAGGCAAAAAAAGGCCACGGTGGCGAGGTAAATACAATTATATATAGTGTAGGTATAGTGATATAGTAGGGGTCTTATTGGTATAGTGGTATAGTAGGAGTATAGTGATATAGTAGGGGTATAGTGATATATTATTGGAATAGTGATATAGTAGGGGTATAGTGATATAGTGATATAGTAGGGGTATAGTGACATAGTGATATAGTAGGGGTATAGTGATATATTATTGGATAGTGGATATAGTAGGGGTATGGTGGTATCAGTTGGTATATGTAGGGGTATGGTGGGTATACGTAGGGGTATAAGTAGGGGTATGTGGTATGGAATAAGTAGGGGTATGGTGATATAGTGGATATAGTAGGGGTATGGTGGTATAGTGGTAATAGTAGGGGTATGGTGGTATGGTGGTATATGTAGGGGTATGGTGGTATAGGGTATACGTAGGGTATGGTGGTATGGTGGTACTAGGCGGGGTAATGGTGGTATAACGAAGGGTAATAGTTAGGGGTATGGTGGTAAATAGTAGTTATAGTAGGGTTGGTGGTATCTTATTTGTATAGCTGATCAATAGTGGGGGTATAGTGATATTTATTGGTAATAGTGAATTATAATTATTGGTTATAGTGGGTATAGTAAGGGGTATGGTATATATTAATTGGGTAATAGTGATATGTAGGGGTTATAGTGATATATTATCTGGTATAGTGGTATATTATTGGTATATTGGGTGATTCTAGTAGGGGTATAGTGATATTTTATTGTATAGTGATATAATTGGTATAGTGATATATTATTGTATATGTGATACATTATTTGGTATATGTGATATAGTAAGGGCATAGTGGACATAGTAAGGGGTAATAATTGATCTCATTTATTGGATATTTTAATATAGTTAAGAGGGGTATAGTGATATAATTATTGAAATAGTGATATAGTAAGGGGTAATATGTGATAATAGTGATATAGTAGGGGTAATAGTGACATGTTGTTATATGAAGGGGTATAGTGCATATATTAGTTGGATAGTGGTAATAGTAAGGGGTATTTGGTGCGATTATATTATTGGTATAGTGCATATAGTAGGGGTATAGTGATATATTATTGGTATAGTGATAATAGTAGGAGGTAATTAGTGATAATTTATTGGTATAGTTGATCATAGTGGGGCTATAGTGATATACGTATTGGTATAAGTGATATAGAAGGGGTATAAAAGTGGATATAATTATTGGTATAGTGATAATAAGTGGGGGTATAGTGATATAGTAGGGGTATAGTTGAATATAATTAATTGGTATACGTGGTAACATAGTAGGGGAATGGTGATATATTATTGGTATAGTGATTATAGTAGGGGTATAGTGATATATTATAGGTATAGTGATATATTATTGGTATAGTATACATAGTAGGGGTATAGGTGATATATTAATTGGTATACCGTAGAAATAATATTATTGGTATAGTGATCTTATTGGTAATACCGTGATACTATTATTGGTATGTGGATATAGTAGGGGTATACGTGACATAGTAGGCAGGTATATTGATATATTATTGGTAGTGTTTGATATAGTAGGGGATAGCAATAATAGCAGGGGGTCATAGGGTATGGTGTTATAAGTAGGCGTATTAGTAGGGGTATAAGTCGGTTTAGTGATATTGGTAGGGGTATGGTGGTATAGTGGTATAGTAGGGGTATGGTGGTATACGTGGTATAGTGGGGGTATGGTGGTATAGTGGTAATAGTAGGGTGTTGGTGGTTGTGGGTATAAGTACAGGGGTATTGGTGGGTTATAGAGGTATAGGTTAGGGGGTATGGTGGTATATTTATTGGTATATGTGATATAGTAGGGGGGGTATAGCTGATATATTATTGGTATATTGATATTTAATTGGTATAGGCTGGTATAGTAGGGGTAGGTGCATATATTATTGGTATAGTGATATAGTAGGGGTAACTAGGTGATATT
>NW_019943827.1:158317-160254 GCF_002910315.2 Salvelinus sp. IW2-2015
TATTATTGGTATAGTGATATATTATTGGTATAGTGATATAGTAGGGGTATAGTGATATATTATTGGTATAGTGATATATTATTGGTATAGTGATAAATTATTGGTATAGTGATACATTATTGGTATAGTGATTTAGTAGGGGTATAGTGCCATAGTAGGGGTATATTGATATATTATTGGTATTTTGATATAGTAGGGGTATAGCGATATAGTAGGGGTATAGGGTATGGTGGTATAGTAGGGGTATAGTAGGGATATAGTGGTTTAGTGATATTGTAGGGGTATGGTGGTATGGTGGTATAGTAGAGGTATAGTGATATAGTAGGGGTATGGTGGTATAGTGGTATAGTAGGGGTATGGTGGTATAGTGGTATAGTAGGGGTATGGTGGTATTGTGGTACAGTAGGGGTATGGTGGTATAGTGGTATAGTAGGGGTATGGTGGTATAGTGATGGGACGGGGTATGGGTGGTACATAGAGGTTATAGCATGTAGGGGTATCTGGTGGTATAGTGGTCATATGTTAGGGGTTCTGGTGGTATAGTGAGCGGTATATGGTGGTATAGTGGTATAAAGGTAGTAGTGAGTATGGTGGGTAAATATGGTATAGTAGGGGTAAGGTGGTACTATCTGTGGTCATATGTGCGTAGGGGTATGGGTGGTATGGTGGATATAGGCGGGGTAGGTGGTAGTATCAGTGGTATAGTAGGGGATTGTGGTGGATACATGGTGGTATAGTAGGGGGTACAAGTAGGGGAGTAATGATGGTATTAGTGATCATAGTAAGGGTATTGGTGGTATAGTGATTACGTAGGGGTATGGTGGTATAGGATAGAATTAGGTAGGAGGGTATGGTGTATTAGTGGTATAAGTAGGGGTATGGTGGTTATACTCGGTTTTGGGTGATGGGGATAGATTTCGGCCTGGTCCGACCGCGGAGCTATATTGGGTGATGCGTGGTATTGTAGCGGTTGGAACACTGTGGTATTTTATAGTCCTTTGGCGTCCATGTTGATGAGTATGGTGTTAGGGTAGGGAGCGGGGTTGTGGTGGTATAGTGGGTATAGTAGGGGTACTGGTGATATAGTGGTATATGTAAGGGGGTATGGTTGTGTATACGTGGGGTATAATAGGGGTAATGGGTGGGTAATGGTGTTATTACGGTCAGAGGGTATGGTGGTATCAGAGTGGTATAGAAGGCAGACGGGGTTAATGGTGGTATACTGTGGGTGATAGTAGAGGTATGGGGTGGTATATACTGTGTGTGGATAGTTGGAGGGGTAACTGGTGGTTATAGTAGGTTGGTGGATATTGTAGGGGTATAGGTGGTATGTGAATTAGTGATTAGTAGGGGGTATGGTGGTATAGTGGTATAGTAGGGTATTGGTGGTATAGTGGATAGTAGTAGGGGGTATGGTGGTATATGTGGTAATATCCCCCTGTCGTAGTAGGGGTATGGTTGGGTAATAGTGAATATAGTCGATGGGTCGACCAGGTATGGTGGTATAGGTGGTAATATAGTGTCTGATATAGTATCGGCTGGTGGTCGGTATAGAGTGTGGTATGTGTAGGGGTATGGTGGTATAGGTGATCATAGTTCAGGGGTATGGGATGGTGGTATAGCCCTTGGGTATATGGGTGGAATAGGGGTATGGTGGTATGGTGGTATATGTACGGGCTGGCCGGTCGGTAGGATATGGATGGTTCTCATATCGTGGTATCTGGCGTGGGGGGTAAAAGTAAGGGGTATGGTGTTATAGAGACAATCTAAAGTGGTATAAGTACACTTGTTACCGGTGGGTTAAAATGGTTTGGTTAAATAGGTCATGTTGAGACAATCGTTTGCGGTTAGACGAGCGGTATAATACGTAAGGGGTAATTGGTGGTAATAACGTGGTGATAAAGATAGGGGTAGAGTTACAATTAATGGTGGTATAG
>NW_019943827.1:162156-164656 GCF_002910315.2 Salvelinus sp. IW2-2015
CTCTCCTTTTCTCTCTCTTCTTATTTGAGTCTGAATGTAAAAGCCATTAAATACAGTATTGGGTTACATTGTGCCCGCCCCAGAACAGATCACTCAAGAGAGCCCTTTGAAATCTTGAACGTCTATTCCATGTTCCTTGAGAATCCGTATAGAAGAAAATGCCCAAAACCTTCCAGTAGGCGTAATGGGTATAGCGCCACATAATACAGCTGCGTGCTTTGCGATGTTAGACCCCTTGCGGAGTATGGGTAGGCTTGGGGTTTTGCTTAGTTGCGATGTAGACCCCTCTTGCGGATGAGTAGGCTTGGGTTTGCTAGTGCGACTGTAGACCGACTGACGGACTGCCATCATGAATAGTCTTGGGTTTTGCTAGTTGCGACGTAGACCCCTCTGGCGGATGGGTAGCTTGGGTTTGCTAGTGCGACGTAGACCCCTCTGTGCGGATGAGTAGGCTTGGGGTTTGCGCTTTTTTTAGTGCGACGTAGAGTGACGTAGACCCCTCTGGCGGAATGAGGTAGGCTTGGGTTTTGTCTAGTGCGACGTAGAACCCCTCTGGCGGATGGGTAGCTTGGGTTTTGCTGTGCGACGTAGACGTGACGTAGACCCTCTGGCGGATGGTAGGCTTGGGTTTTGCTAGTGCGATGTTAGACCCCTCTGGCGGGATGGTAGGCTTGGGTTTTTGCTTAGTGCGACGTAGACGTGACGTATAGTTAGACCCCTCTTGGCGGGATGAGTAGCTTGGGGTTTTGCTAGCGATGCGACGTGTTAGACCCCTCTGGCTGGAATGGGTAGTCTTGGGTTTTGCTAGTGCCGTAGTGACGTAGACCCCTCTGGGCGGATGGTAGGCTTGGGTTTTGCTAGGTGCGACGTAGACGTGACGTAGACCCCTCTGGCGGATGAGGTGAGCTTGGGTTTTTGCTAGTGCGACGTAGACGTGACGTAGACCCCTCTTGACGGATGGGTAGGCTTGGGTTTGCTAAGTGCGATTAGACCCTCTGGCGGATGGGCAGGCTTGGTTTTGCTAGTGCGACGTAGACGTGACGTAGACCCTCTGACGGATGGGTAGGCCTTGGTTTTGCCTAGTGCGATGTAGACCCCTCTGGCGGATGGGCAGGCTTGGGTTTTGCTAGTGCGACGTAGACCCTCTGACGGATGGGTAGGCTTGGGTTTTGCTAGTGCGACGTAGACCCTCTTGGCGGATGGATAGGCTTGGGTTTTTGCTAGTTGCGACGTAGGACCCCCTGGCGGATGGGTAGGCTTGGGTTTTGCAGTGCGACGTAGACCTCTCTGCGCGGATGGCCGTATCACTAGATCCCAAAACTGTCTTCAGACCATTTTTTTCAATTTTCGTCCTAAAATGACATACCCAAATCTAACTGCCTGTGGCTMAGGACCTGAAGCAAGGATATGCATATTATTRATACCATTTGAAAGGAAACAGAATATAACACATTACATCTGGTAAAAGATAATACAAACAAAAAAAACACAAAAAAAAATCTTCATTTTTTTTTTATCATGCAAGAGAAGGCCATAATGTATTATTCCAGTTTAGGCACCATTTGTATTTTGGCCACTAGATGGCAGCAGTGTGTGTGCAACGTTTTAGACTGATCCAATGAACCATTGCACTTCTGTTCAAAATGTTCTATCAAGTCTGCCCTTATGTGTCTAATTGGTTAATTAATACATTTTCAAGTTCATAACCGTGCACTCTCCTCAAACAATAGTATGGTATTATTTCACTGTAATAGCTACAGTAAATTAGACAATGCAGTTAGATTAACAAGAATTTAAGCTTTTTGCCAATATCAGATATGTCTATGTTCTGGGAAATGTTCTTGTTACTTACAACCTCATGCTAACCACATTAGCCTACGTTAGCTCAACCGTCCCGCGGGGGGCACCTGTAGAGCCTTTACCATTAGGAATGAGTGACTAAACWTAATGTTTTAACCCCCTATCCAAAACCAAAACCCTTATCCTTCTAAATGTGATGTTGGGGGAAACGGAACGATACTGAGCAGGAGGAGTTTACCCAGGGGGTCAAAAACACATCAAAATTTGACATTTGGAGAAACGTGGATAAATGTCAAATTCTGCAGTGATACTGTGAGAGTTTGTTGCCCACCCACCTCTCTCTTTCTCTCCCTTTCCCTGCCTCCCCCTTTCTCTCACTTTATTTTTCTCTTTATTTTTCTCTCCTCCTCCATTCCTACCTTTTCCTTTCTCCTTTCTCCTTCCCCTCTCTCCTTCCACCCTCTCTCCTTACCCCTCTCTCCTTCCCCCCTCTCCCTTTCTATTTTTTGGTATGCATATTTTCCATTCTGTATGACTGTACTGTAATATCCCATCAGAATAACACACATGCACACACACACGCACACACACACACAGAGCTCATGGCAGACCCTCAATGTCCTCTTTGTCTAACGGCTCGATTCTGTCTGGTCTAAAAGCACGTCTAGTACAGTTATGATTCAATACAGTGATGTAGAGC
>NW_019943827.1:169656-172760 GCF_002910315.2 Salvelinus sp. IW2-2015
CTGTGTTACTTCAGTCATTCTCCACCCAGTGTTCTACAGTCCTCTAGCACTACTGTGTTACTAAAGTCCTTTCTTGGTCTCTACCGCTCACTGTGTTACTAAGTCCTTCTACCCTCCATTGGTGTTACTATCCTTCTAGCCTCACGTGTTACTAGAAGTCCTTTCCCTCACTGTGTTCTACGGTCCTTCTCGTCACCTGTGTACTCAAGTCCTTCTCCACTCACTGTGTTACTAAGTCCTTCTACGCTCATGTGTTACTAACAGTCCTTCTCCACTCACTGTGTTACAAAGTCCTCTCCCTCACTGTGTACTAAGTCCTCTCCCCTCACTGTGTTACTAAAGTCTTCTCCGCTCACCTGTGTTCAAGTCCTTCTCCTCACTGTGTTACTAAGTCCTTCCCATCACTGTGTTACTAGTCCTCTCCCCTCACTGTGTTTACTAAGTCCTTCTCCACTCACTGTGTTACTAAGTCCTTCTCCCCTCACTGTGTTACTAAGTCCTTCTTCCCCTCAGCGGTTACTAAGTCCTTCAACCCCTCAATGTGTTACTAAGTCCTTCTTCCCTCACTGTGTAACTAGTCCTCTCCCCTCCTGCTGTTACTAAGTCCTTCTCCACTCACTGTGTTACTAGTCCTTCTACCCTCACTATGTTACTAAAGTCCTTCTCCACTGCACTGGTGTTAACTAAAGTCCTTCTAACCTCCAACTGTGTTACTAAGTCCTTCTCCACTCATGTGTACTAAGTCCCTTCTACCCCTCACTGTGTTTTTACTAAGTCCTTCTACCCTCACTGTGTTACTAAGTCCTTCCTCCCCTCACTGGTTTACAAGTCCTCTCCACTCACTGTTGTTACTAAGTCCTTCTCCGCCTCACTGTGTACTAAGTCCTTCTCCACTCACTGTGTTACTAAGTCTTTTCTCCCCTCACTGTGTTATCTAAGATCCTTCTTCCCTCACTGTGGTTACTAAGTCCTTCCACCCCTCAATGTGTTACTACGTCTTCTCCCTAACTGTGTTACTAAGTCTTTCTCCACTCCTGTGCTTAAAAGTCCTTCTTCCCTCACTGTGTTACTAAAGTCCTTCTACCCCATGTGTTACTAAGTCTTCTCCGGCTCACTGGTTCCTAAGTCCTCTCTTCTCTTCCCCTTCACTGCGGGTTAACTAGTCCTTCCCCCTCACTGTCGTTACTAAGTCTCTCCCCTCACGTGTTACTAAGTCCTTCTCCCACTCACTGTGTTACTAAGTCCTGTCTCCCTCACTGTTGTTACCTAATCTCTCCCTCACTGTGTTACTAACGGGGGGGGGAGTCCTTCTACAGCATCACTGTTTCTGAAGTCTCTCACGTCACATGTGACTAAGTCATTTCCCTCACTGTGTTACTAAGTCCTTTTCCTCACGTTGTTACTAAGTCTTCAACCCCTCATGTGTTACTAAGTCCTTCTTCCCCTCACTGTGTTACTAAGTCTTCTCCCCTAACAACTGTGTTACTAGTCCTTCTCCTCACATGTGTTACTAAGTTCCTTCTACCCTCACTATGTTACTAAGTCCTTTTTCCACTCACTGTGTTACTAAGTCCTTCTCTGCTCACTGTGTTACTAGTCCTTCTACCGCTCACTGTGTTACTAATCCTTCTCCTCACTGTGTTACTAAGTCCTTCTCCCCTCACTTTTACAAGTCCTTCTCCCCTCACTGTGTTACTAAGTCCTTCCCTCACTTGTCATCTCGTCCGTACTAGTTCCTTCTCCATCAAGTCCTTCTAGCCTTCCCTACTGTGTTACTAATCCTTCTCCACTCACTGTGTTTACTATCCTTCTCCCTCCACTTGTTACTAAGCCTTCTCCACTCACTGTGGTTACTAATCCTTCCCCCTCACTGTTGTACATAAGTCCTTCTCCTCACTGTGTTACTAAGCCTTCTACGTCATTACTCCCATCCTCTCCACGTTACTAAGTCCTTCTTCCCTCACTGTGTTACCTACACGTCCTTCTCCACTCACTGTGTTACTAAAGTCCTTTCTCCCCTCACTGTTTACTAAGTCCTTCTCCCTCACTTTTACTTAAGTTCCTTCTCCCTCACTGTCTTACTATCATTCCCCGTCACTTTTTACTACGTCTTCTACCCTACTGTGTCACTAATCCTTCTCCACTCACTGTGTTCACCTAAGTCCTTCCCCCTCCACGTGTACTAAGTCCTTCTTCCACTCACAGTTTACTAAGTCCTTCTCCCCTCACATGTTGTTACTAATCCTTCTCCCTCACTTGTTACTAATCGTCCCTCACGTGTCTCCTTCACCTCACTGTTCTACCTAGTCCCCCCCCTTCTAACCCCTCACTGTGTTTACTAAGTTCCTTCCCCCCTCACGTGTGTTACTAAGTCCTTCTCCCCTCAGTTACTACCACCAGTGTTACTAAATCCTCTCCCCCTCACTGTGTTACTAACTTCCTCTCCCCTCACTGTGTACTAGTCCTTCTCCCCTCACTGTGTTACCTACAGTCATTCTCCCGCCACTGGTTTACTAACGTCCTTCACCCTCACTGTGTTCTAAGTCCTTCTCCACTCCACTGTGTTACTCAGTCATTCTCCGTCACTGTTTACTATGTTCTTCTACCCCTCCACTGTGGTTCCTAGTCCTTCTCCCCACTCCACTGTGTTACTAAGTCCTTCCTCCCCTCACTGTGTTTAACTAAGTCTTCTCCCTCACTGGTGTTACTCAAGTCCTTCTCCCCTCACTGTGTTACTAAGTCCTTCTCCACTCACTGTGTTACTAAGTCCTTCTCCCCTCACTGTGTTACTTAAGTCCTTCTCCACCTCACTGTGTTACTAAGTCCTTCCCCCTCACTGTGTTACTAAGTCCCCTCTCCACTCAGTTTGTTCTTGTTTACTAAGTCGCTTCTCCGCTCACTGGGTTACTAAGTCCTTCCTCCACTCACTGTGTTTACTAAGTCCTTCTAACGCTCCACTGTGTTACTAATCCTTCCTCCATCACTGGTGTTTACAACGTCCTTCTCCCTCACTGTGTACTAAGTCCTTCTCCCTCAAATTGTGTTACTAAGTCCTTCTCCGCTCACTGTGTACAAGTCCTTCTCCCCTCACTGTGTTACAAGTC
>NW_019943827.1:172785-178552 GCF_002910315.2 Salvelinus sp. IW2-2015
CTAATCCCTCTCCCCTCACTGTGTTACTAAGTCCTTCTCCCTCACTGTTACTAAGTCCTTCTCCCCTCACTTTTACCTCAAAGTCCTTCTCCCCTCACTGGTACTAAGTCCTCTCCCCTCACTTGTTACTAAGTCTCTCTCCCGTCACTGTTTACTAAGTCCTTCTCCCCTCACTGTGTTACTAATCCTTCTCCACTCACTGTGTTACTAATCCTTCTCCCCTCACTGTGTTACTAAGTCCTTCTCCCTCACTGTGTTACTAAGGTCTCCTTCCCCCTCACTGTGTTACTAAGTCCTTCTCCTCACTGTGTTACTAGCCTTAACCCCTCAAGTCTAAGTCTTCTTCCCTCACTGTGTTACTAAGTCCTTCTCCCCTCACTGTGTTACTAAGTCCTTTCTCCCATCACTGTTTACTAAGTCCTTCTACCCCTCACTGTGTTACTAAGTCCTTCTCCCATCACTGTGTTACTAATCCTTCTCCACTCACTTTTACTAAGCTTTACCTACTGTGTCTAACCCCCTCCACTCATGTTTCACTAATCCTTCCCCCTCACTGGTGCTAGTCTACTACGTACTGCCTACTCCTCACTTTCATCTCCGCTCAGTTTACTAAGTCCTTCTCCCTCACTGTTTTACTAATCCTTCTCTCCCTTCACTGTGTTACTAAGTCCTTCTCCACCTCACGGTTACTAATCCTTCTCCCCCTCACTGTTACTATAGTCCTCCTTACCCTCACTGTGTTACTGCAAGTTCCTTCCCCCCTCAACGGTTTACTAAGTCCTTCTTCCCCTCACTGTGTTACTAATCCTTTCTACCCCACTGTTATAAAGCCTTCTCCACTCACGTGTTACTAACTCCTCTCCCCTCACCTGTGTCACTAAGGGATAGAATTCACATATTCTCACAAACAAATTGGCTATAAATTCACAACTTTCACACTGTATTTACCCATGCAGATGTTTTTGTTAGTAGAATACAGTTGATCATAGTGATAAATTGTCTTATATCCTGTAGCAATACAGAATGTCAGATCACTGTTGTCTACGGCTATATGCAGCCACATGTACGGAATAGTTTTTTTGCTTTTGTCTGTCGGGAATGATGTGTTGTCAGGCTTGCTAAATAAATAGCAAAAGAAAGTGGAGATTTGCCTTGAGATTTGAGCGACACCTGATTGAAAGTGCCGGGGTGCCAATGTCGACCTCGCCACACGTTTTCTAGCGGCCTTGACAGAGGGACTTAAAAAACAGTAAACGGTATGAAGAGGTAGTACGCTGACTTAGTAAAACTGGCTAACACGATTTTAGAAAATACATTGGCCACTTTAATAAATAGAACACTAGTCACTTTAAATAATAATAATAATAAGTAATAAATAAAATAAATAATAATAATAATAAGTAATAAATAAAATAAATAATAATAAGCCGCTTTAATAATGTAATAATTACTTATCTCATATGTTTATACTATCTACTGTATCTTATTCTATGCCACATCCATATATTTATATACTCTTATTCCATTCCTTTACTTAGATTTGTGTATATAAGGTAGTTGTTATGAAATTGTTAGATGTTACTTGTTAGATATTACTGCACTGTCGGAACTAGAAGCACAATCATTTCGCTACACTCGCATTTTAATAACATCTGCTAACCACGTGTATGTGACCAATTTGATTTGATTTGATTTGACATTGTATGCAAGCTACCCACAATGCAACAACTGGGTGAATCAATGTTATTTCCACATCATGTCAACCAACACGAATCTACGCGATGACGGTGAATCAACGTGGGAAACTGATTGGATTTGCAAACAAGTCCTCAACATAACGTTATTTAGTCTTTTTTATACAATTTACCTAATCAAATAATGGTAAATTTTTATTTTTTATGTGAATCCACTTAGTTGGACCGACTAAACCAAATGTAAATCCCAAAACTAGACGTTAAACTGAAAGAGAGAGGGAAAGGAGAGCAGAGGATGAGAGAGAGAGAGAGGAGAATTCAGGACACGGGATGAACAGTCACTAAGAATCGTTCGAACCAGGTCGAGAGCAGACTAGCAGACTATAGAGATTGGTTTAATAAAGAACGACAAACTTTCAGCAAAAAATAAATCACAATGTCCAAAAATAAAGCCAAGACGGCACAAAAATGGAGAATCTCCCAAAATAAAAAGAAACTCCACAAATTGTGTGAAAAAAGCAGGGAAAACAAACCTCAAAAGACCTACAATATACACAAGAAAAAACAAACCTTGGAAATCCTACAAGAGAAATATCTACATAATAACAAGGGCCTTGGGCTGGCTGTGCTAACGTTACATAACACTGGACAAGAATCGAGGACACACAGCGTTTAAATACTACAAGGAAGACTACAGTGCAAACATAATTAGAGCAAAAAAAACAAAAAGGTACCATGGCATTATGACCAAAACCCAACAGTCTTGGCCAAAACCTGACAGAGAGAGAGCAGAGAAGAGAGAGAGAGAGATGAGAGAGAGAGAGAGAGAGAGAGAGAGAGGAGCGGAGACAGAGAGAGAGAGAGAGAGAGAGGGGGGGAGAGAGACAGTGGTCTGGTTGCCCGTCATTTCATAATCTCTTTCTCGTTTCTTTTCTTTCATACCGTCATTTTCTTGGGCCTGTCTCTTTATTCCTCTCTATAGATTTGGCTACCCCCTCCTCGCCTACCATCATGGTCTATTAATTCTCGTCTATTCTCTCCGCTCGCTCTTTTCTCTCTAAGATCGGCGACTCTCCTCTCTCTCTTGAGTCTGCTTAAGATCTGCTTTGATTCTTGTCTCTCCTTAATCATCTGGCTATTCTCGTTCTCTCTAACTCTGTATCTCGTTCTTACTCTGGTTATTCTGTCCTTCTGCTAAACATCTGGCTATCTTGTCTCTGCTCTATAAATTGGCTATCTCTCTGTCTCTCTCTATACATCTGGATCTATCTCTCTGTCTCTATACTATAATTGGGCTATCTCTCTGTTCTCTCTACCATTGGTATCTCTCTGTCTCTTCATGGCATTCTTCGCTCTATGTTTACTGGCTGTCGCAATGTCCGGCATTGCTTCTGCTCTCTCTTTATATCTCTCTCTCTCGCTGTCTTTCTCTCTCCTCTCATCTCCTTCTTCTCTGTCTCTCGTCTCTCTCTCTCTCCTGTCTCTTCTCTTCTTCTCATCTCTCTCGTGT
This sequence comes from Salvelinus sp. IW2-2015, assembly GCF_002910315.2. NCBI lineage: Eukaryota > Metazoa > Chordata > Actinopteri > Salmoniformes > Salmonidae > Salvelinus > Salvelinus sp. IW2-2015. Next base: position 175,990 of record NW_019943827.1, read on the forward strand.
TCTCTCTCTCGGTCTTCTCTGTCTCTCCATCTCGTATGTATCATTATATTCTACTCTTTGAATATTCCGTTTTTTTTTTGGTACTTTGAATGTTTTCAAACACTTTTCGCTATAATTTAAAATCTAATATATTAAGAGAGTATGAAGTGTGTTTTTTTTGTCTTCCTGCTCTCAGTAGTTGTGAGTCTTTGGTCAGAATTTCATAGAGTAGTTTAATGGCCGTTGAAAATGAAGAAAAATGGACTTGAAACTAGACCAATTGAAACGTCAAATGGCACACTTATGGGTCAAAAGAAGTGCATATTACCTCTACTAAACACTCTTGTGGCTGTGGTAAAAGAAGTGCATGTATGGAAGGAGGTAGGGAGGCGGTTGGGATGTGGCCAGGTGGAGTGGGAGATGGGGGAAAGAAGCTTCAATGCTCAGAATATGTTTCCTCCATTAGGGCAGCAGATGCACACGGTGATTAGGATGAGTTGGATGTTGTGTGTGGTGTGTGGGTGTAGTGGTGTCGTGTGTGTGTGTGTGTCGTCGTGTGGTGTGTGTGGTGTGTGTGGGGTGTGTGTGTGTGTGGTGTGTGTTGTGTGTGTGTTGTGTGTGTGTGTGTGTCGTTGTCTAATGTGATGTTTGTGTGTGTGTGTGTGTGTGTGTGCTGTGGTGTGTGTGTGTTGTGTGTGTGTGTGTGTTTGTGTTGTGGGGTGTGTGTCGTGTGTGTCCGTGGTGTCCGTGTGTGGTGTGTGGTGTGTGTGTGTCGTGGGTGTCGTGTTTGTTTTTTGTGGTGTTGTGTGTGTGTGTGTCGTGTGTGTCGTTGTGTCCGTGTGTGTTGTGTGTGTCGTGGTGTGTCCGGTTCGTGGTGTTGTCGTGATGTGGTGTGTGTGTGTGTGTTTTGTGTGGTGTGTGGTCCGTGTCGTTGTCCGTGTCCGTAGGTGTGTGTGTTGATGTGTCATCGTTGTGGCTGTTTTGGTGTGTGTGTTGTGTGTGTCGGTGTGTGTGTGTGTGTGTGGTGTGTGGTTCGTCTGCTGTCCGTTGTCGCTAAGATGTGTGTGTTGTGTTGTGTGTTGTGTGTGTCCGTGTCGTGTGTGTGTGTGTGTGTCGTGTCTGCTGTCGTGTGTGTTGTGTGTGTGTGTGGTGGTGTGTGTGTGCTGGATCTAGTGTGTGTGTGTGTGTGTGTCGTGTGTGTGGTGTGTGGTCCGTGTGTGTGTGTGTGTGGTGTGGCTGTGTGCTGTTGTGTGTGTGTGTGTGTGTGTGTGTGGTTGTGTGTGTTGTGTGCTAATGGTTGTTTGCTTGTGTGTGTGTTGGTGAACAGCTAGGAACAAACATGCAATGAGAAATGATTGTTAAGGGAAGTAAGTTGATTTTAGTGGGGTGTCCATAGGGAAAAGGGAAGTGGGCTGGATTCCAACCATTTCATGGTTCTGTGGCGTCATATACGACAAATTGTTTGTTGTTTGCAGGGAAACCATAGAGTTAAGCTAGGTTAACATTATGTCATAGAGTAATAGATGCTAAGCCATCTATGTAGCATAGAGTTACATAGAGTTAACCATCTATGTAACCATAGAGTTACATAGAGTTAAACATCTATGTAACCATAGAGTTACATAGAGTTAAACATCTATGGAACCATAGAGTTACATAGAGTTAACCATCTATGTAACCATAGAGTTAAATAGAGTTAAACATCTATGTAACCATAGAGTTACAGTTACTATATCCTTAACCTCGTTCCCCAAACTATTGCGCACAGCGCATATAAGACTTGTAAATCAACGAGTCAAAGCTTAGTGGGAGTGACCATAGAATTACATTTTAGCGAATCACACGATTGCAAGGCGTGTGCTTGAGTGTGATGACAACATAATTTCTTCCAATAACCAAACAGATGTAATTATATGATACGCATCAAATGTATCCTCCAATAGCAAGGTCTTTCTTTGCCCAAGCTTTTTAATCAATAAAAAAATATATATATATCCTGAATCACCAAATTAGGCAAAATAGGCCATCATCACTGTCAATCATGAATTTTAATTCTTCACGTGTTACCGGGGAAACGTCCAAACTGTATCTGCACGTGAATCATTTGATTGATCTCAATCAGTTTCCTGGGAATACGCATGTAACGATGTACGCTAAGAAACACAAACAGCCKCACYGACATGAAACAGGAACAATGACGACTGGGGAAGAAACCAAAGGGAGTGACATATATAGGRAAGGTAATCAAGGAGRCGATGGAGTCCAGGTGAGTGTCATTAAGSGCGTTACGCTGGTGACAGGTGTGCGCCATAACGAGCAGCCTGGTGACCTAGAGGCCCGGAGAGGGAGCACACGTGACAGTACCCCCTTCCTGACGCGCGGCTCCGGCCGCAGGACGCCGACCAAGATGACGATCCAGGGATCAGGAGCGGACCGGTCGCCTCTGCTAAGGTGCGGAAACCTGTCGATCCTGCTGAGGCGCGGGAGCATGACGACCTAGAGCACCGGAGAGGGAGCATGACGACCTAGAGCACCGGAGAGGGAGCATGACGACCTAGAGCACCGGAGAGGGAGCATGACGACC
>NW_019943827.1:186283-189081 GCF_002910315.2 Salvelinus sp. IW2-2015
TATTCGGTTCTGTTTTTGGTATAACAGTATGCTATGCTAATATATTCGGTTCTGTTTTTTGGCATAACAATATGCTATACTATATATTAGTATTATTATTGTTTATGATAATAATAAGCATAACAATAACAACAATAACACAATATTTAAGTTCTCTGTGTTTATTATGATTTTATTGACAAAGCAGAATTAAAAAATCCAAATATGAGATAAATTCCCAGCAGAACCCCAAGTTGAATGGGTATATCCTCTGTTTGTCAAGGCCCAGGAGATGACCCATATGCAGACAGTTTTTAAAGTAACAAAAATGTTTCTTTCAAAAACAGGGGGGGCAGGCAAACGACGGGTCAAGGGCAGGCAGAGGTCAGGTACAGAATGGCAGGCTCAGGGTTAGGGTAGGCAGAGGTCAGTAATCCAGAATTGAGAATGGCCAAAACCGGGAAAACTACAAAACAGGAACTAGACAAAGACAGGAGCAAGGGGAAAAATACAGGTAGGCTTGACGAAACAAAACTAACTGGCAACAGACAAACAGAGAACACAGCCATAAATACACAGGGGATGATGGGGAAGATGGGCGACACCTAGGGTGGGGATGATGTGTTGAGGTTCTCCGGATGATTTTACAGATTTTACAGTTCATGGTGGTTGAACAGGTTTCCTGTTCTATTCATATGGTGTAGGGAGGGTGAAGTCTGTGGATCCCAAAATGTTTAATTGTATATTTTAAATTAAATGATTAACAAAACATGCACACGGCAGTATTCATACATCGKTTTTTGAGGTGAATGTGAATGAAAAAAAGTGTTTGATAATAGTTTCATACACATACCTTGTCCATAATGTAGAGGCCTATGGGATATTCACTGAGGAGGAAAGRGAGGAGGATGGTACATGTGATCCTCATTACATGCCAATACCAATTGAAATACCYTTTGTATGCCTCCTTGTCTGTACGCCTGCAGACAGAGACACACACGTGAGCAGTTCAGTCATCTCATCTCCACCCAATACAGCTAGCCTTCAACATAATCTTATAGTCTACATATTCTTACCCCTTTGTTGATTGATATCCATTGAAGTGTGTGTCCATTTTCTGATGAAAAGATAAATGGTGCCATCATARAACAATATCAATTAGATCAAACCTTACCTTACATTGAGGAGATCTTTACATTTTTTTTTTCAGTTAAGTTCCTGCACCTGCTGCCCTTTCAAATCCACATGTTTCAGTTGGGCAGTWAGKTTCCTGCAAGAACCCCCACYGACTAAAGAGGTTCCTCGATGAACCCCACCTCCTATGGGGTTCTTGGTAAAACCGTTTGGAGGGCCATTTTTCAGAGCCAAGAATCCTACGGTTCTTGGGAAAACTTTGAGGATCTTAGAAGAACCCTTGTTSAACCCCTAATTGTTTAGAGTGTTTGCTATGCTGGGTTCTGTTATGTAAATKATTATTATTATTAATATCATTAGATTAACACTGGACGCTGATAGAGCTACTTTTCAGATATTTTAGTCTGTTCAGCATATAAATATATAGTAAAATAAAGTAAATATACTTAAAATAGAGAAAGGAAGAATGTAATGGAGCTAGCGACATTAAAATAATCTTTCTGTCTACCCAGACCCAATTTCTCTTGCTTTTTATGGATTGACTGAAGCACGGTTTTCCAGTGACCACAGCATGGAAAGTCTCCTGGCAAGAAGAGAGGGAGGAGTAGAGAGAGACAGAGAGGGAGGGGTAGAGAGACAGAGAGAGACAGAGAGGGAGGGGTAGAGAGACGAACAACACTGTACATAGCCAACAATATATATATATAAAAAAAAACTTTTGTGAGTGTTTCTGATTGTTTATTTCTGAATGTGTATTTCCTTTTATTTATTATTATTAAACATATCTTCCCCATGCCAATAAAGCCCATTAAATTGAATTGAGAGAGAGAGGGAGGGGGGCAAGAGTTTGTTATTTTGTAGGTGAAAAATAGAAATCAAGGAATGAAAGACATAGGAGATGAATCGATTAACTTATCAACTGTAGAGAAAGGAGAGACAATGGAGAGATGAGAATGAGAAAGAGGAAGAAGAGAAGGAATGAAAAGAGAGAGACAGAGAGAGAGAGAGAGAGAGANCTTGGTCACATTTTCACAATTTTACTCCAGTGCCTAATTGCAAGCAGGATGAATGTTTTGGAATATTTTTATTCTGTACAGGCTTCCTTCTCTTCWCTCTGTCATTTAGGTTAGTGTTGTGGAGTAACTACAATGTTGTTGATCCATCCTCAGTTTTCTCCCATCACCCCCATTCAACTCTGTAACTGTTTTAGTCAACATTGGCCTCATGGAGAAATCCCTTTGCGGTTTCCTTCCTCTCCGGTAACTGAGTTAGGAAGGACGCCTGTATCTAAAAATCACTAGTTGTTTAGTAAACTGTCTGAGAACATGAATTTAGTTGACCATGCCGTAGGTCATGTAGCATGTCTGTTACATGCAGTACTTACTGAAGATCTTATTGCTTTACTGTTTCGTGAGCAAATTAATAAAGCAGATGGTGTTAACAAACTATTAGTCTTTTCTTGTATTTCAGTCAGAGTTTATATCCTACCTAGTGGCATGCGTTATATATATATATTTAGACTTTTCAGCTCCAGCTAACCATCTTAAAATCTCATAGGAAAGTAGGTGTTTTTGGTGTAACAGTATGCTGTGCTAATATATTCGGTTCTGTTTTTGGTATAACAGTATGCTATGCTATGCTAATATATTCGGTTCTGTTTTTGGTATAACAGTATGCTATGCTAT
>NW_019943827.1:191875-195598 GCF_002910315.2 Salvelinus sp. IW2-2015
CTAATCCACAATGTTGGAAGCATCATGACCCTCGCCTATCACATGTGAGCATCCATGACTTCGGCCTATCACATGTGACTATCCATGACCTCGCCCTATCACATGTGAGCATCCATGACCCTCGGCCTATCACATGTGAGCATCCATGACCCTCGCCTATCACATGTGAGCATCCATGACCCTCGGCTATCACATGTGAGCATCCATGACCTTCGGCCTATCACATGTGAGCATCCATGACCCTCGGCCTATCACATGTGAGCATCCATGACCCTCGGCCTATACATGTGAGCATCCATGACCCTTGGCTATCACATGTGAGCACAGTAGACTCAGCAGGTGTTTAATGTCACTAATTTCGTTGGTGGGGCTGGGTCAGTTGCTCGTCTCACAGCCTGTGCGTAGCTCTGCCTGCCGGGCTGTGGCTCCTCCAGGTGTGGGTCTGCAGTGTGGGGGAGGAGGTTGGTAGGCCTCGTCTGGGTGGGCCTGAAGCTGGGCTGGGGTGGTCTGTTGCTGTACTGGCTTTTGTGGGCGTTGAATTTGGTGGTGCTGTGGACGTGGCTGGGGGGGTCAAGGGTGCTGTCCGCGGGGTCTCTCGGCCGAGGGTCATGGATGCTCACATGTGATAGGCCGTGGGTCATGTAAAACACTGGTTCTGTACATAGTCAATGGCAGGCTAAGAAGGGGCTCTTTCGTAGGTACACCTACAGCTCATGCCATGGCAGTAGTACTGTAGACTACTTTATCAACGACCTCCATCCAGTCTCACAGAGCCTTCACAGTCATCCCACTAACACCTCTCTCAGACCACAGTAAAATTACAGAGTATCTGAGAAGAGCCGCACCATGAAGCATCACGGCCCAATAAATGACATGGTACTAAACAGACTTATAGATAGAGTGCAAACAGTACAGACATCTACCAAAAAGCAATTAGTAGCCAAAAAATAAAATCTCTCCTGGACAACTTTTTAGCCTTAACATTCTCCTACAGCAACGAAGGTGTACATTTGGCCGTTTGGAACATAAACGTTATATTTGACGAATTAGCCCCCGTGGCTAATCTAAAGAAGCATAAGAGTAAAACCAAAAAGAATAATGATTGCAAAAAATCTAAGAAAGTTGTTGTGAAATATATCTAATCAAAATCACAGAGAACCAGACACACAACAATAATATACAGTTGAAGTCAGAAGTTTACATACACTTGGGTTGGAGTCATTAAAAGTAGTTTTTCAACGACTTTTTCAACAACGTTTTTCAACAACTCTCAACACTTTGTGAAGACACAAGTCATTTATCCAACAATTGTTTACAGACGGATTATTTCACTTATAATTCACTGTATCACAGTTCCAGTGGGTCAGTAGTTTACATACACTAAGTTGACTGTGCCTTTAAAACAGCTTGGAAATGTCCAGAAAATGATGTCATGGCTTTAGAAGCTTCTGATAGGCTAAATTATATAATTTGAGTCAATTGTAAGTGTACCTGTGGATGTATTTCAAGGCATACCTTCTAACCCAGTGCCTCTTTCCTTGAGATCATGGGAAAATCAAAAGAAATCTGCCAGCCATCCTTGGGAGCAATTTCCAAATGCCTGAAGGTACCACGTTCATCTGTACAAANTGATAGGCCGAGGGTCATGGATGCTCACATGTGATAGGCCGAGGGTCATGGATGCTCACATGTGATAGGCCGAAGGTCATGGATGCTCACATGTGATAGGCCGAGGGTCATGGATGCTCACATGTGATAGGCCGGGGGTCATGGATGCTCACATGTGATAGGCCGGGGGTCACGGTAAGATGAGCACAACAACTCCACCATTCTCACACTACACCCAAGTGGCATGACACAAATGTTATCTGAAATGATAAACAAATCACATTTGCGTAATAAGAGTTTACATTCATAGAAAAATCCTATTTTAATAGTTATTGTTGAATTGTGAGTGTTAATCTAATTTTTTATGTTGCGTGTTGGATTTTTACAAGGATTGAAGTCCTCTGCTTTTGGGCTAAAGAGCAGAAACCCAGACTTCCTGAAAGAAATTGATGATGTTGATATTTTAGTACTACAGGAAACATGGTGCAGAGGTGATGTTTCCACTGGCTGTCCACTAGGTTATAGGGAGATAATCATACCATCCACTAAATTAAAAGGAATCACACAGGGCAGAGACTCAGGGGGAATGCTAATATTGTATACATCATTCAATCGAATTGATCAAAACAGGAGAATTCTTTATCTGGTTAAAAACCAACAAGGAGGCTATTTTAACAGATAAAAACGTCTTCCTCTGTGCCACATACATTCCCCCCTCAGAGTCACCCTACTTCAACGAAGAGAGTTTCTCCATTCTAGAGGGGGAGATTAGTCACGTTCAGGCCCAAGGCAACGTACTGGTCTGTGAAGACCTGAATGCTAGAACAGCAGAAGAACMAGACACTATTAACAGTCATGGGGACAAACACCGACCAGGAAGCAACAACCTTTCCCTCCCCACATACCCCCCAGAAACAACTAGGACAAAGTGAAAAACAAAAAGTACAGTACAGCTCCTGGAGCTCTGTCGAACACTGGTTCTGTACATAGTCAATGGCAGGCTAAGAAGGGGCTCTTTCGTAGGTACACCTACAGCTCATGCCATGGCTGTAGTACTGTAGACTACTTTATCAAAGACCTCCATCCAGTCTCACAGAGCCTTCACAGTCATCCCACTAACACCTCTCTCAGACCACAGTAAAATTACAGAGTATCTGAGAAGAACCGAACCATGAAGCATCACGGCCCAATAAATGACATTGTACTAAACAGACTTATAGATGGAGTGCAAACAGTACAGACATCGACCAAAAAACAATTAGTAGACAAAAAATAAAAAATCTCTCCTGGACAAGTTTTTAGCCTTAACATTCTCCTACAGCAACGAAGGTGTACATTTGGCTGTTTGGAACATAAACGTTATATTTGACGAATTAGCCCCCATGGCTAATCTAAAGAAGCATAAGAGTAAAACCAAAAAGAATAATGATTGCAAAAATCTAAGAAAGTTATTGTGAAATATATCTAATCAAAATCACAGAGAACCAGACAACAACAATAATATACAGTTGAAGTCAGAAGTTTACATACACTTGGGTTGGAATCATTAAAAGTCGTTTTTCAATGACTTTTTCAACAACGTTTTTCAACAACTCTCAACACTTTGTGCATGACACAAGTCATTTTCTCCAACAATTGTTTACAGACAGGTTATTTCACTTATAATTCACTGTATCACAGTTCCAGTGGGTCAGAAGTTTACATACACTAAGATAACTGTGCCTTTAAACAGCTTGGAAAAGTCCAGAAAATTATGTCATGGCTTTAGAAGCTTCTGATAGGCTAAATTATATAATTTGAGTCAATTGGAAGTGTACCTGTGGATGTATTTCAAGGCATACCTTCAAACCCAGTGCCTATTTCCTTGAGATCATGGGAAAATCAAAAGAAATCTGCCAGCCATCCTTGGGAGCAATTTCCAAATGCCTGAAGGTACCACGTTCATCTGTACAAACAATAGTACGCAAGTATAAACACCATGGGACCACGCAGCCGTCATACCGCTCAGGAAGGAGATGCGTTCTGTCTCCTAGAGATGAACGTACTTTGGTGCGAAAAGTGCAAATCAATCCCAGAACAACAGCAAAGGACCTTGTGAAGATGCTGGAGGAAACA
>NW_019943827.1:196099-199692 GCF_002910315.2 Salvelinus sp. IW2-2015
GAAAGGTACAAAAGTATCTATGTCCACAGTAAAATGTGTCTGTAACGACATAACCTGAAAGGGCAATTGAGTGTATGTAAACTTCTGACCCACTGGGAATGTGATGAAAGAAATAAAAGCTGAAATAAATCATTATCTCTACTATTATTCTGACATTTACCATTCTGAAAATACAGTGTGTCACGTTCTGACCCTAGTTCTTTTGTTATTTCTTTGTTTTAGTGTGGTCAGGGCGGGAGATGGGTGGGTTATCTATGTTTTGTGTTTCTATGTTGGGTTTTTCGTTTGTCCTGATATGGTTCTCAATCAGAGGCAGGTGTTAGTCATTGTCTCTGATTGGGAACCATAATTAGGTAGCCTGTTTTCTGCTGTGTTTTGTGGGTGGTTGTCCTCCGTGTCTGTGTGGTCCACACGGAACTGTTTCGGTTTTCAGTAGTTTACTTTATTGTTTTGTATCAGTTTGTTCTATTAAAGATTTATCATGAACACTTGATACAGACAGAAACTGTTGAGCATGAAAAATCAAGCACTGTTGCAGTTATTGACACACTCAAACCGGTGTGCCTGGCACCTTCTACCATACTCTGTTCAAAGGTACTTAAATATTTTGTCTTGTCATTCACCTTCTGAATGGCACACATACACAAATCATGTCTCAATTGTCTCAAGACTTGAAAATCCTTCTTTAACCTGTCTCCTCTTCATCTACACTGATTGAGGTGGATTTAACAAGTGACATCAATAAGGGATGATTGCGTTCACCTGGATTCACCTGGTCAGTCTATTTCATGGAAAGAGCAGCTGTTCCTAATGTTTGTACACTCAGTGTATATGTAGTGGTGTGACAAATAAGTTGAATCTGATAAATTGCTGCGCTTTGGTCCTCCTCTCTTTCTCCAGACGAAGATCGTTACATGGTGATCCTAACTGACCTAAGACAGGGAATTTCTCTAGGATTAAATGTCAGGAACTGAGTTTAAATGTATTTGGCTAAGTTTAAATGTATTTGGCTAAGGTGTATGTAAACTTCCGACTTCAACTGAATATACAAAAAAGCACATTAGAAATCAGCTGGATGTAATTAAGGAATCCATAGAATCAAACCACTTATGGCAGAACTTGAATAAATTAAACAAACCTCAGCATGAGGAATTGAATTTCCATAATGGTGTTATGTGGAGAAATCACTTTCCACTACAACATTATAACAAAAACATTATAACTTTGATATTCTTCAAAGTAGCCACCCTTTGCCTTGATGACATCTTTGACACGCTTGGCATTCTCTCAGCCAGCCTCACCTGGAATGTTTTTCCAACAGTCTTGAAGGAGTTCCCACATATGCTGAGCGCTTGTTCGCTGCTTTTCCTTCACACTGCGGTCCAACTCATCCCAAACCATCTCTACAATTGGGTTGATGGTCAGGTGATTTGTGGGGTCCCAGGTTCAGTCTGATGCAGCACTCCATCACTCTCCTTCTTGGTCAAGATAGCGTCTGCACAGCCCTGGAGGTGTGTGTTTTGGGTCATTGTCACTGTTTTAAAAACAAATGACAGTCCAACTAAACGCAAACACGACTGGGGATGGCCGCTGTTGCCTGCAAGAATGCTGTGGTAGCCATGCTGGTTTAAGTGTCGCACTTCAAAAGTAAAAAATATTATACAGACAGCCAAGCAAAGCACCCCCATCAGTCAATCACAACCTGCCTCCTCCATTGCTTCACGGTGGAAGTCCACACATGGAGAAATCACCATTCCCCCCCCCCCCCCCCCCCCCCCCTACTCTTGCGTCTCAACAAAAAATCACAATGCTTGGAATCTAAAAATTGCACAGATATTCCACCGGTCTAATGTCCTATAGTGCTCGTGTGTCTTAGGCACAAGCAAGTTTTTTCTTATATGCTGTCCTTTTAGTAGTGTTTTCTTTAGCACAATCGACCATTGAAGGCCTGATTCACACAGTCTCCTCTGACAGTTGATGTTGAGATGTGTACCTGGTTACTATGAACTCTGTGATCATTTATTTGGTGCAATTTCTGCAGGCTGGTAGGCTCTATGAGACTTTTCCTCTGCAGCAGAGGTAACTCTGGGTCTTTCCTTTCTGTGGCTCTCGTCATTAGAAGTAGCCAGTTTCATCCATAGTGGCTTGATAGGTCTAACTGAGAGAGAGAGAGAGAGAGAGAGAGAGAGAGAGAGAGAGAGAGAAGAGAGGGAGAGAGAGATGATGTAGACGACGAGAGAGAGAGGAGAGAGAGAGAGAGAAGAGAGAGAGAGAGAGAGGAGAGAGAGAGAGATGAGAGAGAGAAGAGAGAGAGAGTGGAAGAACACACACTGTACTTGTCAACCCGTTCATCTCTTCTCTCTCAACACCTCGTCGTCTCTTATAATAAAGTTCTTTCTATCCATCTTCAGGACAGCTGGGAATGACATCATCAGTCTGAACGAGCTCATCTGTCACTACGGAGACCAGTGCCAGTGTTATGTGTTTTGTGTGTGTGCGCCTTGCATGTCTGGTAGTGTGTTGTCAGGGGTTACCACATCTGTAACATTTAACACACATCATTCACGTGTAGAGGGCAGTTGAGGAGGTAGAGAGAGGATAGAGAGAAAGATGGAGCAGAGGACAGAGAGAAAGATGGAGAGGACAGAGAGAAAGATGGAGAGGATAGAGAGAAAGATGGAGAAAGGACAGAGAGGAAAGATGGAGAGAGGACAGGAGAAAGATGGAGAACAGGAAGAGAGAAAAGTATGGAGAAAGGACAGAGACAGACAGAAAGAAAGATTGAGAGAGGCGGAGAGAAAGATGGAGAGATGACAGAGAGAAAGAATGGAGAGGACAGGAGAAAGATGGAGAGGATAAAGAGAAAGATGGAGAAAGGACAGAAGAGAAAGATCGGAGAAGGATAGAGAGAAAGTATGGAGAGAAAGGACAAGAGAGAAAGATGGAAAAGGACAGAGAGAAAGATGGACGAATAGGACACGGAGAGACAGAGTGAACGATTGAAGAGAGAACAGAGACAATTGTTGAGAGGAACAGAGAAGAATAGATTTAGATGAGGACAGAGACATTATTGAGGAGAAGGACAGATAGAAATATATTGTGTACTGAATTTCCTGATTCAATTTTTATAGTTGTTATTTAATATATGATTTAATATTGTGAAATGTTTTACTTAATCACCCAAAGTAGGTCTTTGCATATATGTATATTGTTACAATCACGGTCTAATAAAGCAAATGAAATTGATTTGAAAATGTGAAAAGATGGAGAGAGGACGAGAGAGAACGGAATGGAGAGAGGAACAGAGCGAGGCCGAGAGAGAGAAAGAGACAGACAGGCAGAGAAGTTCAATCGTAGTTCAATGGTTCCACTCCAGGTTAGTTTGTGTTCTAAACTTTCCTTGGTTCCTCCGGGTTTAGTTGTTGTACTTCTAAACTTCACTTGGTTTTCCATCCAGGATTAATGTTTTTTATTCTAAACTTCCTTGGTTGTCCATTCCAGGTTAGTTTGTATATTCTGAACATTCCTTGGTTCCATCCAGGTTTGATAGTTGGTATTTCTGTAACTTCGCTTTGGTTCCATCCAGGTTAGTT